>NW_011501015.1:0-5240 GCF_000495115.2 Populus euphratica | reverse complement strand
TATGAAGGGTTAACATCTAAAGATAGGCAAATCATTGAATTGATGTGCAATGGATCTTTTGAAGATAAAGACCCTGATGAAGCAATGGATTACTTAGACTTGTTAGCTAAAAATGCTCAACATTAGGAAACTGCGGGTACTTATGAGGCACTGAGTGAAACTCAACCTCATATATCTAGTGGAGGTATGTATAACCTTAGGGAAGATCATGTCCTTCAAGCCAAATTTGCATCTTTAGTTAGAAAAGTTGAGGCACTAGAATTAAAAAAGAGTGGTTAATTAAAATATGTTCAAAATATTGTGTGTCAAATTTGTGAAACAAATAAACACTCAACCAATGACTGTCCAACTTTGCCTTCTTTTAAGGAAAGTCTCCATGAACAAGCCCATGTTTTAAACTATTTTCAAAGGCTCAATCATAACCCATACTTGCAAGCATACAACCCTGATCGGAGAAATCACCCAAATTTCAGTTGAAAAAATAATAACAATAATGCACAAACTTCACAACCACCATTTTAAGCACACCATAATTTCCAATATTCTCATGGATATGCATCCCCTTATGCTCCACCTCCTAGAAGAAATCTCAAGGAAGCATTGCGTGCATTCATTGAAAAATAAGAGACAATCAATACTCAACTTGCTCAAAACATGATAGATTTTAAAAATGCTCTTGCAAAATTGACATCTGCTATTAGTTTCAAAGAGAAAGGTAAGTTTCCATCTCAACCACAGCAAAATCCCAAAGGATAATACAATGCAAATGTAAGTAGTTCTGGAAGTCAATACATGGATCAAGTCAAATCAGTCATCACTTTTCGCAGTAGTAAGGTTATTGAAAATCCCACTCTTGAACATTATGAGAAAGATGATGAGTCAATCTCTAAGGGTAAGGAAGAGGTTGAGTTTGGATATTGCAAGGAAAAAACTGATTCCCCACTAGTACTTCCATTTCCTCATGCCATGACCAAACAAAGGGAAGTTAATCACGATTGTGAAATATTTGAGACTTTCAAACAGGAGGAAATCAAGGATGAAAAAGGCACTGGAAATGTTGTCGCGGATCATTTATCAAAATTGGCAATAGATTCAATATCCGATATCACATCAATCGATGATTAATTTCTTGTTGAATCTTTACTTTCTCTTAGTTCAATACCTTGGTTTGCTAAAAATATCAATTTTCATATTTCAAGATTTTTGCCAACTAATTTGGATAACCAAGACAAAAGAAAGTTTTTGAGCGACGTGTAAAACTTTTATTGGGATGACCCTTACTTATTCAAATATTGTCCTGATCAAATATTTCAAAGTTGCATCCCTAACAATGAGGTAAGTAGTGTCATTAAATTTTATCACTCTAAAGCATGTGGGAATCATTTCTCATCAAAGAAAACAACTGCAAAAATCTTACGAAGTGGATTTTATTGACCCACCATGTTCAAGGATTCACATGCATTTTGCAAAACCTATGAAAATTGTTAAAAAATAGGATTTATTTCAAAACATATAGAGTCTTTAGATAATCTTTTATTAACTCTTAAGTCTCATCATAGTGGAGATGTGCATTGTGCATTTCATGATTTATGACCCCATTTTCATAAAGAAGATGTTTGATATAGTCTTGAGAATCTGACTAAAAAGACCCTGTTTGCTGGTTTTTAAGAAAACTGGATGGAAAGCCTATCCTCGACTCATAAAGGGCGTTTAAGCTGTTCTTGGACGTAAAATCAAGGGAAGATGTGAGTCACAATCACAACTACTTGTACATACACATGCTTTTTCAAAAAAAAAAAGTGTGTGTATGTGAGACTCCAGCTAGCTATATATAGATGGTATGATTGCCTTTTCAATTTCTCATCTATAAAATCCTCTCTTCCTTCCTTTCATTTCTACTAAACCAATACATTCAACAAATATAGAAATGTGTAGAAATGACAAGTTTTTTAGGTCTCACATAAGACATATTTATATTTTTGGTGGATCTAGTTCTAGGAAAGAAAAGGAGTTTTTAGAATCAGCAAATCATCTTGGTCAGGTGCTAGCTGAGAGAAAGATTCATTTAGTATATGGGGAAGGTAGTCTTAAGTTAATGGGATGTGTGTCAATAATTGCACTTTTAGGAGGCAGTCAAGTTTTAGGGGTCGTCCCTAAAGCTTTAGCACAAGAGATCATTGGAAAAATAATTGGAGAGGAATTACAGGTCTCCACAATGGTTGCTCGAATGAATGCAATGTTTAACCATGATGATACCTGCTTGACCGCTTTTTATGATCGGCTTGTTTTAACTCGCAAGTGCACGAGTGTGCGATGTAGCAATTAACTCGGTAAGATCGAGGTCATATCCACAGAGAGCTAGATCTGGAAATTAAGCTAAGTAACAAAAAAAAAACTCAAGAGAAATTAAATTAACAATAACTTGGTTGAAAATAATTGATGGATTTATTTTCAAAGATAAAAAAAATGTAAATAGATTTTAAATGACAAGAAAAGTAAGTCTTGGTCCAAATCAATTTTAATGGTGATGTATTGGTGATTTCTTCAACATATATAAGATAACTCAACCTAATCTCAACGATGGTGATATTAGAGCGGAAGATATTACAATGAAGATTAGAAAGATGAAGATTGATTATTGCTTAAGAATGAACTAGTACTTTCATATTAAGTAAGACATTGAATCAAGCAATCTCTATACCAAAACTAAAGTTTGTGCATAAAAATTCAAGATTATAACATTACCTAAATGATTTCTAAAATTTCTTTACAATAATAAATCATTCATGAAGAAAATAAGAAGATAAACATTAAGATTCATTCATATCCTAAAGAACTCACCTCAATCACCATTATCCTTGATTTGGATCCAAGAAAGAGTTTAGCCAACCATGATTATATATAAGAACACTTCAATAAACATGAAAGAACTTGAATCCAACTGAAAAAATAAGTTTTACAAACTAAAGAACCGAAATCTATAAAGAAGAACACAATACAATTTCAGAAAAAATTCGGACACAAATCTGACTCTAACTTTGGACAGCAATTCGACCCTCTTAGAAGCTTTATTTGGAGAAGTCTATTAGAGACATATTTATAGGCAATTCTGTCACCTTTCCAGATCATTAAAGAACAGCTCATTTGGACACCTGAGTCAAAAGTTATGGGCAAAACACCGAAAGATGTTCTGAAAAATCAAATCAAGACAGCTTTACAACTACTTTGGTGCACGTTTTTCTTCCTCATTTATGAGGTGTCTCCTTCTTCTTTTTGACCCAAAATAATGTTAAAATATCCCCTCCAGCTTTCCATCCATGTGCTTGCCTTCTTGGATCAATGGATTGCCCAAAATAAATCAATTGTTATTTGTTGTGTGGACATATAAGATCATGGATTGTGTTTGGGTTGATTTGAAGGTTGATTTGGGGTTGATTTAGGGCTGATTTGGGGCTGAATTTGGGCTGAATTTGAGCATCAAATAAGTATACAAATATACTTATTATTTGGGCTAAGATTGACATTGAAACCTTGAGTGTTTAATGGTTGAAGTTTGCACACAACATAAGGCAAGTTTGGGCTTGAAATAAATCATATGATATTCTTTTCTAGAATTGGAATAGAATTGATTTTTGGGACAAATTTGGAGCACTTATTTGAACCAAGATTTGCTTCAATCTTCAACTAAATGTCTCTTCAATTCTTTGTTCTGAATTCCGATGTTGAATTTTGTGAATTAATTCATTTAAGCTCCAAAAACCTATCGAAACATTAAAACAAACTTCATTACTAAAAAACACATCAATTATTATAAAAACAACCAAATAAAAACAATAAATACATATGTAAAATAAGAGACTTAATGACACTTTTGATGCACAATCAATACCTTCCTTGCCTTACCAGGTGGCCTAGGCACATTGGAAGCGATATTTCATATCTCCTCTTGGGCTCAACTACATATTCACCATCAACCTATAGGTCTATTAAATATTAATGGTTATTATGATAAGTTGTGTTCGTTTCTTGATCATGCTGTGGAACAGGAATTTCTAACATCTTTTACACGACAAATCATAATCTCTACTACTACTGCTGAACAATTGATTGACCAACTACAATCTTTCATTCCTGTTATTGATCCCTCCATGAGTCTCATAAATTGGTCATCTAAGGAAAGCTGTAAAACGTTTAGATTGGATTTGAGTCTTTATTTATGAATCTTTATTTCTTTTGGTTTTATTATTGTGTTTCGTTGTTTCTTATACTTGTTTAAGTGTGTTTCAGATTTGTCAGTGTTCGTTATTTCATGTGATGTCTTTTATGCTCTATCTTTCTACTTTAGGACATTGATGACAATGTCTCGTTTTGGTTGGGGAGAGAGGGTAGTAGTTGACAAAAAAAATTAATTAATTGTATTTTCTATTTCGTAAAGCATGTGCAAAATTGTTATTACTAGGATGCTAGAGTAAAGTAGCTCTTTTGTTAAAGTGACTCTTGAGACGCATCTTAGTAACCATTCTTAACAAGGTCTATCATAATACTTCTTGAAATATTTAAGTTTACAAACTCTCATATTGTTATCACTTAATTCTGATTATATGCTCATTTAACGTGTATTCTTAAACCTTAATTTTCACACACACACTTTAACATATGATTGTGGGTTGCACATTGAATTATTATTTTATTTATGTTTTTTTGTTAAAGGTAACAACTAAGGGAAAGGGATTGTATATAATTTGAACAAAAACAAAAAAAGCAAAAAAATAAAATGATAATAATATAAATATAAATAAGTTTAGTTTTGTACCCCCCTAACCTAAGCAATTATGTCTGAAAGGGTGTTTTAACACATAATATCTTAAAGACAACTGACTTGGGAGTTATTGGCCCAATGCTTGTTACATGGGTTGAGGAGAAAAGCTTAAGGGAATCAAACATTGCACTATCTAAGTATTAGTATCTGTAACCCGAGTTACTAAGCTTATAGAGGTGTCTCAACACCTAATGCCCTAAGACCAACTGGTTTAGGAATCATTAGTTGAAAGCTCATTATATGGATTAAAGATGCATTATGTTTAAGTTACATGTATATTGACATAACCAAAAGATTGATGTCTTCTCCTAAGTACAGGAGTGTCGAAGTAATAAATAACCCGCCAAGACCGGATTCGAACCACAGGGAGGTTAATTGTATAAATTATAGATAATAATGATACAACAACAAGAATAACAAC
>NW_011501017.1:60074-66758 GCF_000495115.2 Populus euphratica | reverse complement strand
GCACCGTTGTCGAGGAGGTAAGTTTTGTATAAATTATAATATTTATTTTATTTTCTCTTTTCACTTTTCTTGTATATAACTTTGTTTCTTTTCTTTTGTTTCTTCTTCTTTTGTTTTCTTTTTTCTTTTATTCTATTCCTACACGTGCATGAGAGTGTGGTCATGTACATCAAGTGGTAGACTTTGTAGGGTATCCTCATCATTTTCAAAAAATATGACCGAATAAGATAATCAATCACTTTATAATGAGAATAATGAGAATAATCGTGCTAGAACACTTAGAGACCACATGAATCCCACACGAACAAGTGCACCATCATGCATAGTTTTTCCTCTCGATGCATCTCATTTTAATTTTAAGCCAGGCATTATTCAACTTTTACCTTTTTTTCATGGCAGTGCACCATCATGCATAGTTTTTCCTCCTGATGCATCTCATTTTAATTTTAAACCAGGTATTATTCAACTTTTACCTTCTTTTCATGGTTTAGAATTGGAAAATCCATACTTGCATTTAAGGGAATTTGAGGAGGTGTGCAACACATATAATAATTTAAATTGTAGCATGAACACCATTAGATTAAAGCTTTTTCCTTTTTCATTAAAAGATAAAGCTAAAACATGGCTACAAAATTTAAGACCAGGATCCATTCGTGCTTGGGATGAAATGCAACAACAATTTTTAAAGAAGTTTTTCCCATCTCATAGAACAAACTCTTTCAAGAGACAAATCACCACTTTCACTCAAAAACCAGGAGAAACATTTTACCAATGTTGGGATAGGTATCGAGACTTGCTTAGTACTTGCCCTCATCATGGTTTTGAAACATGGATATTGGTTGCACATTTTTATAAAGGCTTAACACCTAGAGATAGATTAGTACTTGCCCTCATCATGGTTTTGAAACATGGAGATTGGTTTCACATTTCTATGAAGGGTTAACACCTAAAGATAGGCAAATGGTTGAATTGATGTGCAATGGAACTTTTAAAGATAAAGATCCAGATGAAGCAATGGAGTACTTAGACTTGTTAGCTGAAAATGCTCAAAATTGGGACACCGCGGGTACATATGAGGCACCGAGTAAAACTCAACCTCATACATCTAGTGGAGGTATGTACAACCTTAGGGAAGATCATGACCTTCAAGCCAAGTTTGCATCTTTAGCTAGAAAAGTCGAGGCACTAGAATTAAAAAAGAGTGGTCAATTAAAATATGTTGAAAGCATTGTGTCAAATATGTGAAACAAATGAATACTCAACCAATAATTGTCCAACCTTGCCTTCTTTTAAGGAATGTCTCTATGAACAAGCCCATGCTTTAAACAGTTTCCAAAGGGCCAACCACAACCCATACTCACAAATATACAACCCTGTTTGGAGAAATCACCAAAATTTCAGTTGGAAGAGTGATATCAACAAGGCACAAACTTCACAACCACCGTTTCAAGCACATCACAATTTCTAAAATTCTCATGGATATGCACCTCCTTATGCTCCACCTCCTAGAAGAAATCTTGAGGAAACATTGCATGCATTCATTGAAAAGCAAGAGACAATCAATACTCAACTTACTCAAAATATGACAGATTTTAAAGATACTCTTGCAAAATTAACATTTGCTCTCAGTTTCCAAGAGAAAGGTAAGTTTCTATCTCAACCACAACAAAATCCCAAGGGGCAATACAATGCAAATGCAAGTAGTTCAGGAAGCCAACATATGGATCAAGTCAAATTAGTCACTACTCTTGGCAATACAATGCAAATGCAAGTAGTTCCGGAAGCCAACACATGGATCAAGTCAAATCAGTCACTACTCTGCGCAGTGGTAAGGTTATTGAAAAACCCTCTCTTGAACCTTATGAGAAAGATGATGAGTCAATCTCTGAGGGTAAGGAAGGGGTTGAATCTGAAAATTACAAAGAAACGACTGATTCTCCGCCAACACTTCCATTTCCTCAAGCCATGACCAAAAAAAGAAAAGTTGATTGTGCATCAAAAGTGTCATTAAGTCTCTTATTTTACATATGTATTTATTGTTTTTATTTGGTTGTTTTTATAATAATTGATGTGTTTTTTAGTAATGAAGTTTGTTTTAATGTTTCGATAGGTTTTTGGAGCTTAAATGAATTAATTCACAAAATTCAACGTCGGAATTCAGAACAAAGAATTGAAGAGACATTTAGTTGAAGATTGAAGCAAATCTTGGTTCAAATAAGTGCTCCAAATTTGTCCCAAAAATCAATTCTATTCCAATTCTAGAAAAGAATATCATATGATTTATTTCAAGCCCAAACTTGCCTTATGTTGTGTGCAAACTTCAACCATTAAACACTCAAGGTTTCAATGTCAATCTTAGCCCAAATAATAAGTACATTTGTATACTTATTTGATGCTCAAATTCAGCCCAAAATCAGCCCCAAATTAGCCCTAAATCAACCCCAAATCAACCTTCAAATCAACCCAAACACAATCCATGATCTTACATGTCCACACAACAAATAACAATTGATTTATTTTGGGCAATCCATTGATCCAAGAAGGCAAGCACATGGATGGAAAGCTGGAGGGGATATTTTAACATTATTTTGGGTCAAAAAGAAGAAGGAGACACCTCATAAATGAGGAAGAAAAACGTGCACCAAAGTAGTTGTAAAGCTGTCTTGATTTGATTTTTCAGAACACCTTTCGGTGTTTTGCCCATAACTTTTGACTCAGGTGTCCAAATGAGCTGTTCTTTAATGATCTGGAAAGGTGACAGAATTGCCTATAAATATGTCTCTAATAGACTTCTCAAAAAAAAGCTTCTAAGAGGGTCGAATTGCTGTCCAAAGTTAGAGTCAGATTTGTGTCCGAATTTTTTCTGAAATTGTATTGTGTTCTTCTTTATAGATTTCGGTTCTTTAGTTTGTAAAACTTATTTTTTCAGTTGGATTCAAGTTCTTTCATGTTTATTGAAGTGTTCTTATATATAATCATGGTTGGCTAAACTCTTTCTTGGATCCAAATCAAGGATAATGGTGATTAAGGTGAGTTCTTTAGTATATGAATGAATCTTAATGTTTATCTTCTTATTTTCTTCATGAATGATTTATTATTGTAAAGAAATTTTAGAAATCATTTAGGTAATGTTATAATCTTGAATTTTTATGCACAAACTTTAGTTTTGGTATAGAGATTGCTTGATTCAATGTCTTACTTAATATGAAAGTACTTGTTCATTCTTAAGCAATAATCAATCTTCATCTTTCTAATCTTCATTGTAATATCTTCCGATCTAATATCACCATTGTTGAGATTAGGTTGAGTTATCTTATATATGTTGAAGAAATCACCAATACATCACCATTAAAATTGATTTGGACCAAGACTTACTTTTCTTGTCATTTAAAATCTATTTACATTTTTTTTATCTTTGAAAACAAATCCATCAATTATTTTGAACCAAGTTATTGTTAATTTAATTTCTCTTGAGTTTTTTTTTTTGTTACTTAGCTTAATTTCCAGATCTAGCTCTCTGTGGATATGACCTCGATCTTACCGAGTTAATTGCTACATCGCACACTCGTGCACTTGCGAGTTAAAACAAGCCGATCATAAAAAGCGGTCAAGCAAAAGTCAATCACAACTCTGAAATTTTTGAAACTTTCAAACAGGTAAGCATCAATATACCTTTGCTGGATGCTATTAAAAAGGTTCCTTCCTATGCTAAATTTTTGAAAGATCTATGCACTGTGAAGAGGAAACTGAATGTGAAAAAAAAAGCCTTTCTAGCCGAACAAGTAATTGCTATTCTTAAGGATCTATGCACTGTGAAGAGGAAACTGAATGTGAAAAAGAAAGTCTTTCTAGCCGAACAAGTAAGTGCTATTCTTCAAAACAATAATGCTTTGAAATATAAAGACCCTGGTTGTCCTACAATTTCTTGCTTTATTGGAGAGCATAAAATTGAAAGAGCCTTACTTGATCTTGGTGCTAGTGTGAATTTACTTCCATATTCAGTTTTTCAGAGTCTCAATCTAGGTGAGTTAAAACCAATTTCTATATCTCTTTTACTTGCCGATAGATCTGTAAAAGTGCCTAGAGGAATAGTCGAAGATGTGTTAGTACAAGTCGATACATTCATTTATCCTGTGGATTTTGTTGTCTTGGACACACAACCTATTGAAGCATGTAATTCATTTCCTGTTATTTTAGGACGTCTGTTTCTTGCAACTTCTAATGCATTGATTAATTGTAGGAATGGACTAATGAAACTATTAGTTGGAAACATGACATTAGAGATGAATATTTTCAACATTTGCAAGCAACCTGGCGATGATAATGATTTACAAGAAGTAGATCATATTGACGAATTAGTTTATGATCAACTTGAATCTACTTTAAGTAAAAATGAGTTGGATGAATCTGAAGATTTACAAATGATTTATTCTAAGAAAGAAATCATGGATGAAAAACACACTGAAAATGTTCATGCAGATCTTTTGTCAAAAGTGACACCAAATTCGACATCTGACATCACACCAATCGATGATTACTTTCCTAACGAATCCTTACTTTCTCTTAGCCCAATGCCTTGGTATGATAAAAATATCAATTTTCTTGCTTTAGGAGATTTGCCAGTGATGTAACCATATTATTCAATTGTTTCACCCACATTTACCTAATGTTTTGTCCATGTTTTATATGTAAAATGCCTTGATATTCTTTGTTTTATGTTTTGAAGGCACTTTTGGATGAAAAATGCAAAAAGGAGTAAATTGGAGATAATTGGCAGATTTGATGTTCAATCGATGTTTTGTGCAGAGCGTGATTTCTAGAGATCAAAATGAAGTGATTCTAGTGGCTCTTAAAAGCTAACATCCATACCTTTCTGGAAATGTAATGCAAGAAAAATACAAAGAGGAAGATCATGGAAATCACATCCTTGAAAGTCAAATCTCGTATTCTACCACTGTTGACCTTTGTCCATTCAAAATTCCATATCTGGAGCTATAGAAGTCTAATTGATTCAAACTCAATTTTGTTGGATTCATGACTCAAAGGTATAGAAACGCTCCAATGTTCAGCCAAAAACGATGTCAGATGAGGGCGATATGATTTTTCAAAGATGACAACTGAATTCTGCCAGCAATCAGGTTTCGTGAAGAAATGAGTCCAAATTATGTTTCGAAGCTTCTAAACTATCATCCAAGTTATAATTTCAGCAATTTAGCCCCTCTAGTAAATCAATCTAGAAGGTCAAGAAAAGAAGCCACCAACCTCAATCCACCAACCTCAAATCACCAACCACAAACCAGCTGCAAGTTGGAATGCTGCCATTGTCAAAGAAGGAGGCTACAATGGTGGGTTGTTTGTGGTGACTACTAATGTCAAAGTTTGGCATGTTTGGAAGCCACCATTATTGATAAAGAAGCAAGAGGAGCTGCCATTGAAGCCTATATATAGACACCAAGAGAGCCAAGAAAGAAGGGGAGGGAGTGAAGAAAGGTGGTAGCAATTAGAAAGGTGGTAGCAATTAGAAGTGTAGAAACACAAACTCTCCTCTCTACATACTAGAAATAATGCTTTCTTTTATCTTTAGGAGTAGTTGTTCAATAGATATGCAAGGCTAAGCTCTTTTCTTGGTTGCAAGGACGCAGAAACTTTCAGATTTCAAGAACTGTGAGATTTATTCTTCCATTTATTTTCAGTTTGTATTATGAATGAGTATGATTGTTTTCCTATGCATATTTTCTATGATTGTTGTTGATAATTGCTAGAGCGGACTCTAAGTTATTATTGTGAACAATCTATTGCTAAGTTTGGTATCAAAACCGGAGTTAGGGTATATAAACTTGTGAAGCAACTAAGCTTGATAATTGTGGCGGAACTACGTTATTAAACTTAGGGAAAACATTCGATCAAAGCAACACAAGCAGACAACTTGGTTGTTAAGATTAATGAATTTATCTAGATCTTAAGGCTGCCATTAGATTAAATCATTAGTGCGGACACTGTGATTATTTGTTGGTTAGGGCTAGTTATACGGTGGATCCGTTAATTAACCAAAGTTAAGAAAAGATAAAAATTCAGAATATAAACTGGAGTTTCGTTTCAAGGATCGGTTCTGATTTCTGTAGGTGGATGTGTGCTTATGACCAAGGTTTGTTTTCTTGATAAATTTCAGTTTTAATTGATCGTGTTCACTAGTTTAATTTCTTCCATATTTTAGATTATCACAAATCAAAACCCCCCAATTGCATAACGTATAGCATAAAAATCTGAACTAAATCTTCCTCGTGGGATCGATCCCTTGCTTGCTCTATACTATCTAGTGTGATTTAAGTGTAAGGGTAATTAATTTGTGCGACCGCGACATCGCAACAGACAGCTGATTGGAGTATCCAAGACAAAGAAAAGTTTTTGAACGAAGTGAAGAACTTTTATTGGGATGACCCTAACTTATTCAAATATTGTCCTAATCAAATATTTCAAAGATTCATTCCCGACAATGAGGTAAGTAGTGTCATTAAACTTTGTCATTCTGAAGCATGTGGGAGTTATTTTTTGTCAAAAAATACAGCTGTAAAAATCTTTCAAAATGGATTTTATTGGCCCACAATGTTCAAGGACACACATGCATTCTGTAAAACTTGTGAAAATTGTCAAAAAATTGACACTGGTCAAAAAGTTTTATTTTAT
>NW_011501017.1:47679-59715 GCF_000495115.2 Populus euphratica | reverse complement strand
TAGTTTGAATGATCTTGTAGATAAAGGTTGATTATTTTGTTTTTCTCATATTGTTTTTATTTTTTTAGTGATTTTTGCTAGTTTCTCTCACCTCGGTCAAATGGCGGACAACGGTACTCCATGACTTAAGTCGGTTCTTTTAGTTTCCCACAATAACTGATATCTGTGTATCTATTTGTGCAACTCTTTGAATCTCTCTTCCAATTCTCATTTGAAAATGGACACTAATCTTGAAAAATTGAAAAGGTATTTTCCCGCTCTACCTTAGAATGCGATTACAAAAATTTACCGTGCTAGATGTGCAAGATTGAGATTGTTAATGAATCATAGAATTCCTGAAGATATTCACTGGTTGATTGAAGCAAAGGTCCGATTATTAGGTGAGTCATCTAACTCCTTCATTTCACACATGCTTGGAACAGGTAAAAGCACTTTTGCAAAGAAACATCGTGCAAAACGACTGAAAGTCTGTCATTGATGTGCTAGATGGACTTGTAATGCACAATGTTGTTTTTTAGGAATGGTATCTATAAACCGTGAAGATAAAATACAATTCATTAAGGATGGCCTGAGTAAGGAGTCTTTAGATAATCTTCTATTGACTCTTGAGACGCATCCTAGTGGAGATGTGCATCGTGCAATTCATGATTTATGGCCACTATTTCATAAAGAACATGATCGACTTAGTCTTGGGAATCTGACTAAAAAAGACCTTGTTTGCCAATTTTTAAGAAAACTGGATGGGAAGCCTATCCCCGACCCATAAAGGGCATTTAAGCAGTTCTTGGACATAAAACCAAGGGAAGATGTGAGCCACAATCACAACTACCTGTACATACACATGTTTTTTTTCAAAAATAAATAAATAAATAGAGAGAGAGAGAGAGAGTGAGACTCCAGCTGGCTTACATATAGGTGGTATGATTGCCTTTCTAATTTCTCATCTATAAAATCCTCTCTTCCTTCCTTTCATTTCTACTCAACCCATACATTCAACAAATATAGAAGTGTGTAGAAACGACAAGCTCCTCAAGTCATCATATAAGAAATATTTGTGTTTTTGGTGGATCTAGTCCTGGGAAAGAAAAGGAGTTTTTAGAATCAGCAAATCATCTTGGTCAGGTGCTAGCTGAGAGAAAGATTCATTTAGTGTATGAGGGAGGCAGTCTTGGGTTAATGGGAGGTATGTCAATAGCTGCATTTTTAGGAGGTAGTCAAGTTTTGGGGGTCGTCCCTGAAGCTTTAGCATAAGGGGACATCATTGGAAAAACAATTGGAGAGGAACTTCAAGGGGACATCATTGGAAAAACATGGGGGTCGTCCCTGAAGCTTTGGCACAAGGGGACATCATTGGAAAAACAATTGGAGAGGAACTTCAGGTCTCCACAATGTCGGCTCGAATGAATGCAATGTTTAACCATGTTAATGCCTTCATTGCTTTACCAGGTGGTCTAGGCACATTGGAAGAGATCTTTCATATTTCCTCTTAGGCCCAACTGCACCTTCACCATAAACCCATAGGTTTGTTAAATGTTAATGGTTATTATGATAAGTTATTGTCTTTTCTTGATCATGCTGTGGAACAAGAATTTCTAACATCTTCTCCATGACAAATCATAATCTCTGCTACTACTGCTAAACAATTGATTGACCAACTACAATCTTTTATTTCTGTAATTGATCCTTCCATGAGTCGCATAAATTGGTCAACTAGGGAAAGCCGTAAAAAGCTTAGATTGGATTTGAGCCTTCATTTGTGAATTTTTGTGTCTTTTGGTTTTATTATTGTGTTTTGTTATTTCTTATATTTGTTTCAGTATGTTCCAGGTTTGTCAGTCTTCGTTATTTCAGCTCATATCTTTTATACTCTATCTTTCTACCTTTAAACATTGAGGACAATGTCTCGTTTTACTTGGGGGGAGAGGGTAGTAGCTAAAAAAAAAACCTAACTATGTTTTCTATTTCATAAAGCATGGGCAAAATTGTTGTTACTATAATGGCAGAGTAAGGAGAACTTTTTATGACTCTTGAGACGCATCTTAGTAATCATTCGTAACAAGGTCTATCATAATACTTCTTGAAATATTCAGATTTACAAACTCTCGCATTGTTATCACTTAATTCTGCTCATATACTTATTTAACATGTATTCTTAAACCTTAATTTACACACACACACACACTTTAACATATGATTGTGGGTTGCATATTGGATTATTATATTATTTATGTTCTTTTGTTAAAGGTAACAACTAAGGGAAAAGGGATAGTATATAATTAAAAAAAGAAAAACACAAAAAAAAAGACAAAAAAAAAGAAAAAAAAATGATAATAATAAAAATGTAGATAAGTTTGGTTTCGTAGCCTCCCTGACCTAAGTAATTAAGCCCAAAGGGGTGTTCTAACTCCTAATACCCTAAAGTCAACTGACTTGGGAGCTATTGGCCCAACGCTTGTTACATAGGTTAAGGAGAAAAGTTTAAGGGAATCAAACATTGCACTATCTACATATCAGTATCTGCGACCCGAGTTATTAAGCTCGTAGGGGTGTCTGAACACCTAATGCCTTAAGACCAACTGGTTTAGGAGTCATTAACCGAAAGCTTGTTACATGGGTTAAAGATACATGGTATTTTAAATTATATGTATATATATTAAAAAAAAAAAAGAAAAAAAGAAGACAAAAATAAAAATCTCAACCCAAGGAAGTTAACCTTAAACATTAGAACAAAAAATTTGTTTTCTTCCAAGAAAAGCCCCATAATTATGTGTTGATACATTGAGCACAAAAGAAAGGTTTATGAATATCTTGTTAAGAGGTATTGAGCAGGTATATAAATTTAATATTATCTGGATAGATTAATGGAAGTTAAATGATGACTACCTTACTTTGTGGAATTTGCAAATTATTTTTTCTATTTTAACGCTTTGATTACTAGACTAGTAATAATATAGTTGGGGGGTGTGATTGATACTTAAAAGTGTATTTTTATCAAGGTTTTATATCATCATTTTGCACTTGAAGTATCAATAACTCCTTAACTAAAGCATGTTTTATAATAATATATCTAATAATATAAGATACCTTTAATTTATGGTAAATGTTCATTTTAAATACAGGTCTATCACATAAATAAAAGGATTGATTGATGAATTTAAGAACTGAAATTGGAAGGACAAAGAGATGGCCAAACTTAGAAAAGAGATGTCGATGCAATCCAAACCGCAATACTGTTCGGTAATTGGGTCATATTTGGAGCTATAGATCTCAGATTTAGGTCTACTTTATATGGATGGAAAGGTAAGACATAGGCCTACAACTTTCATACGGTGCCCAAGATCTAAAAAGGCCATTTTCAAGTCCAAATTGTAGCAACAACAAAGAAGTCTGAATCTGTCTTCCAACCCGAACATTGTTCAGTATTTGGCCCATATCTGGAGTCCTAGAAGTCCAAATGAGCTAAATGTTTTACACAAGAAAGCTGAGACAATTTTCTACAACTTTCATGATCAAGCGGCTCCAATTTTGACGTTATCAATGATGTTTTGGGCAGACAAGAGAAGATAAGGATTGTCACCAAGTCAAGAGTTGGTCACCCCCTCATCAATTAGTCATCAAATCAATAGTCCTCAATTTTGGCCTGTAAAAGGAGGCATTTACCATGCATTTAGGCATCTTGGGGTCTAGATCAAGATCATGCTCTTTCTTTCTCTCTTTGTATTTTTTGTAATGTTTATGCTTTGCTTTCATTAATATCAAGTTTATGCCTTTCATTTCCTTTCATTTACTTAGCTAATTTTTATCTTATTTATGTTTTTATTTTGTTTATTAGTTAACTTTTATCTTATTTATGTTCTTATTTTGTTTATTTATTTTTCTTTCTTTCATTATGTCTAGCTAAGTTTATTATGTCAAGATGAAAAGGCTACACCAATGGTGTAAGAATAAGTATAGTGTAAATTTAATATGGACTTTAATGTTTGATACTAACATGTTTTGTATTTGTTATCTTGTTCACTCTTTAATACCTTGCTTGTTAAATAACTAATCTTGATTTATATTGTATAACACTTGGTACAACAAATGCTTGGCACTTTCATAGCCCATACTGTATGGTATAACCAACACCTGAGCTATGAAAGGAACTTGATTTGTTGTTAACATAAGTTATAATCATGAATGCTTGATGAAATTTACAAGTATTAGCATTAATTGAATAAGATGACTAATGTAATCATGTTAACAATCTATAATCTGATTGGAACCTCCTTTGTGTGTGGTTTTCAATTGAACAATAAAAGTTTATACTATACTTGTTTGACATACCATTAGTGGAACCTCTAACCTTGATATTTGTTATTATCATTGTTTAATCCTTACATTAATATTCCATCTCAAAGTTCTCATCTTCTTCTTCTCCTTCTCCTTCTTTTTCTTTATTATTATTATTATTATTATTATTATTGTTATTACTACTACTACTACTACTACTACTACTACTACTACTACTACTACTACTACTACTACTATTATTATTATTATTATTATTATTATTGCTACTATTATTATTGTTGTTGTTTATAATTGTTGTTTGTAATTTGTACAATTAACCTCCCTGTGGTTCGACCCCGGTGTTGCCAAATTATTTATTACTTCGACACTCCTGCACTTGGAAGAAGACATTAATCTTTTAGTCGTGTCAATAAACCCTTTTTTGTGCTCAATATATCAACACATAGTTATGGGGCTTTACTTGGAAAAAAAAAATTTGTTCTAATGTTTAAGGTTAATTTTCTTGGGTTCGGATTTTTTTTCTTATTTTTTTGTTTTTTTAAATATGTACATGTAACTTAAAACACAATGCATCTTTAATCCATGTAACGAGCTTTCGGCTAATAACTCACAATCCAGTTGGTTTTAGGGCATTAAGTACTGAGACACCCCTATGATCTTAGTAACTTGGGTTGCAGATACTGATACATAGATAATGCAATGTTTGATTCCCTTAAGCTTTTCTCCTCAAGCCATGTAACAAGCATTGGGTCAATAGCTCCAAAGTCAGTCGACTTTAGGGTATTAGGTGTTAAAACACCCCTTCGGACTTAATTGCTTATGTTAGGAAGGCTACAAAACCAAACTTATCTACATTTTTATTATCGTCATTTTTTTTTGCTCTTTGTTTGTTTTTTTTATTTTTTGCAAATTATATACTATCCCTTTCCCTTAGTTGTTACCTTTAACAAAAGAACATAAATAATATAATAATCCTATGTGCAACCCACAATCATATGTTAAAGTGTGTGTGTGTGAAAATTAAAGTTTAAAAATACATGTTAAATGAGTATATGAGTAGAATTAAGTGATAACAATGTGAGAGTTTGTAAACCTAAATATTTCAAGAAGTATTATGATATACCTTATTAAGAATGGTTACTAAGATACATTTTAAGAGTCACTTTCATAAAAGAGCTCCTTTACTCTGTCATCCTAGTAACAACAGTTTTGTACATGCTTTATGAAATAGAAAACACAGTTAGTTAATGTTTTTTTTTGTCAACTACTATCCTCTCCCCCAAATCAAAACGAGACATTGTCATTAATGTCCTAAGATAGAAAGATAGAATATAGAAGACATCACCTGAAATAACAAACACTGGCAAACCTGAAATACACTTAAACAAATATAAGAAACAACAAAACATAATAATAAAACCAAAAGACATAAATTTTTATGAACTAAAATTCAAATCGCAGTTGTGATTGTGACTCTCATCCTTCCTTGGTTTTACATCCAAAAACAGCATAAACACCCTCTATGGCTCGGGGATAGGCTTCCCATCAAGTTTTCTTAAATACTAGCAAATAAGGTCTTTTTTTAGTCAGATTCCCAAGATTAAATCAATCATGTTCTTTATGAAAATGAAGCCATAAATCATGAATTGCACGATGCATATCTCCACTATGATGAGACTTAAAAGTCAATAGAAGATTATCTAAAAACTCTTTGTGTTTTGAAATAAATCCTACTTTTTGACAATTTTCACAGGTTTTACGAAATGTATGTAAGTCCTTGAACATGGTGGGCCAGTCAAATCTACTTTGTAAGATTTCAACAGTCCTTTTTTTTACGAGGAATGATCCTCACGTGTCTTAGACTAACAAAATTTAATGACACTACTTACCTCATTGTTGGGAATGCATCTTTGAAATATTTGATCAAAACAATAATTGAATAAATAAGGGTCATCCCAATAAAATTATTGCATGTCGCTCAAAAATTTTCTTTTGTCTTTGGTACTCTAGTGAGGTGGCAAATAAGCAAGAAAATTGGTATTTTTAGCAAACCAAGGCATTAAACTAAGAGAAAGTAAGGATTTGTTAGGAAAGTAATCATCGATTGGTGTGATGTTGAATGTCAAATCTATTGTTACTCTTGACAAAAGATCTGTATCAATATTTTTGGTGCCTTTTTCATCCTCGATTTCTTCCTGTTTAGTCATGGCATGAGAAAATAGAAGTGTTGATGAGGAATCAGTCTTTTCTTTACAATGTTCAGATTCAACCTCTTTCTTACCCTTAGGGATTGACTCATCATCTTTCTCACAAGGTTCAAGAATTGGTTTTTGAACAACCTTACCACTACGAAGAGTGATGACTGATTTGACTTGATCCATGTATTGACTTCCAAAACTACTTGCATTTGTATTGTATTGCCTCTTGGGATTTTGTTGTGGTTGAAATAGAAACTTACCTTTCTCTTGAAAACTGAGAGCGAATGTGAATTTTGCAAGAGTGTCTTTAAAATCTGTTATATTTTAAGCAAATTGAGTGTTGATTGTCTCTTGCTTTTCAATGAATGCATATAAAGTTTCCTCAAATTTTCTTCCAGGAAGTGGAGCATAAGGAGGTGCATATCCATGAGAATTTTGGAAATTATGGTGTGCTTGAAACAGTGGTTGTAAAGTTTGTGCATTGTCACTCTTGCAACTGAAATTTGGATGATTTCTCCAACCAGGTTTGCATGTTTACAAGTATAGGTTATGATTGGGCCTTTGAAAACTATTTAAACCATAGGCTTGTTCATGGAGACATTCTTTAAAAAAAGGTAAGGTTGGACAGTAATTGGTTGAGTGTTCATTTATTTTACAGATTTGACACGCAATGTCTTGAATAGATTTTAATTTACCACTCTTTTTCAATTCTAGTGCCTCGACTTTTCTAGCTAAAGATGCAAACTTGGCTTAAAGATCATGATCTTCTCTAAGGTTGTACATACCTTTATTAGATGTATGAGGTTGGATTTTACTTAGAGTCTCATACATGCCTATTGTGTCCTAATTTTAAGCATTTTCAGCTAGCAAGTCTAGGTACTTCATTGCTTTATTAGGGTCTTTATCTTCAAAGGTTTCATTGCATATCAATTCAACCACTTGCCTATCTTTAGGTGTTAAGCCTTCATAAAAATATGAAACCCATCTCCATTTTTCAAAACCATGATGAGGGCAAGTATTAAGCAAGTCTCGATATCTATCCCAACATTGATATAATGTTTCTTCTGGTTTTTGAGTGAAAGTGGTGATTTGTCTTATGAAAGAGTTTTTTTTATGAGATGGGAAAAACTTCTTTAAAAACTGTTGTTACATTTCATCCTAAGCATGAATGGATCCTAGTCTCAAAAAGCTTTAATATGATGGTGTTCATGCTATAATTTAAGTTATTATAGGTGTTACAGACCTCCTCAAATTCCCTTAAATGTAAGTATGGATTTTCTAAATCTAAACCATGAAAAGAAGGTAAAAATTGAATAATGCCTAGCTTAAAATTAAAATGAGATGCATCAGGAGGGAAAATTATGTATAATAATACACTTGTTCTTATGGGATTCTTGTGGTCTCTAAATGTTTTAACACGGTTATTCTCATTATTCTCATTATGAAGTGATTGATTATCTTTTTCGGCCATATTTTTTGAAAATGATGAGGATACCCTAGAAAGTCTACCACTTGATGTACGTGACCACACTCTCATGCACGTGTAGAAATAGAATAAAAAGAAGAAGAAAACAAAAGAAGAAGAAACACGAGAAAAGAAACAAAGTTATATACAAGAAAAGTGAAAAGAGAAAATAAAATAAATACTATAATTTGTACAAGAACTTACCTTCCCAGCAACGGCGCCAAAAGATTGATGTCTTCTCCCAACTTGCAGGAGTGTCAAAGTAATAAATAACCCAACAAGACCAGGGTCGAACCACAGGGAGGTTAATTGTATAAATTATAGATAACAACAACAACAACAATAATAATAATACTAGTAGTAGTAGTAGTAGTAATAGAAGAAAAGATGAAGTTGATGAGAATTTTGAGATGGAAGATTAACATAAGGATTAAACAATGATAACAACAAATGTCAAGGTTAGATGATCCACTAATGGTATGTCAAACAAGTATAGTATAAACTCTTATTATTCAATTGGAAACCACACACAAAGGAGGTTTCAATTAGATTATAAATTATTAACATGATTATATTAGTTATCTTATTCGAATAATGCTAATATTTATAAAAGTTGTCAGATATTCATGATTATAACTTATATTAACAACAAATCAAGTTCTTTGCATAGCTCAAGTGTAGGTTATACCATACGATTAGGCTATAAAAGTGCCAAGCATTTATTATATTAATTGTTATACCATATAAATCTAGATTAGTCATTTAACAAGCAAAGTATTCAAGAGTGAACAAGATAACAAATACAAAATATGTTAGTATCAAACATTAAAGTCCATATTGAGTTTACACTATACTTATTCTTACACCATTAATATAACATTTTCACCTCGATATAATAAACTTAGTTAAACATAATGAAAGAGAGAAACATAAATAAACAAAATAAGAACATAAATAAGATAAAAGTTAACTAAGTAAAGGAAAAGAAATGAAAGGCATAAATAAGATATTAATGAAAATAAAACTTAAGCATTACAAAAATACAAAGAGAGAAAGCAAAAGTATGATCTTGATCTGGAGACCAAGATGCCTAAATCCATGGCAAATGCCTCCTTTTATAGGCCAAAATTAGGAACTATTGATTTGATGACTAATTGATGAGTGGGTGGCCAACTCTTGACTTGGTGACAATCCTTATCTTCTCTTGTCTACCCAAAATATCATTGATAACATTGGAATTGGAACCACTTGGAAACATAAAAATTGTAGAAAATTGTCTCAGCTTTCTATGAAAAAAAATGGAGGTTATTTGGACTTTAGAACTCCATATATGGGTCAAACACTGAACAGTGTTCGGGCTGCAGAACAGATTCGGACTTCTTCATTGTTGTTACAATTTAGACTTGAAAATGCCTTTTTAAATTTTAGGCCATCATAAAAGTTGTAGGCCTAATTCTTACCTTTCCCTCCATATAAAATAGATTAAATCTAAGATCTACAGCTCTAGTTATGACCCAATTACCGAACAGTGTTCCGATTTGGACTACACTAGCATCTCTTTTCTAAGTTTGGCCATCTCTTTGTCCTTTCAATTTTAGTTCTTATACTTATCAATCAATTCTTTTATTTATATAATAAGTCTGGATTTAAAATGAACATTTACCAAAAATTAAAGGTATTTTATATTATTAGATATATTATTATAAAACATGCTTTAGTTAAGGAGTTATTGATACCTCAAATGCAAAATGATGATATAAAACCTTGATAAAAATACACTTTTAAGTACTAATCACATTACATGTAAATAACATTTTGAGCATAACTTTTGCTTATAAAACTACAACACGAAGAATCCTCTAGTGTTTTCCTTTCTCTAAAACCATACATAACATCTTATGTTTTTAAGGATATTTTTAGGATCTCCAAAGTGAGTACAAAAACAAATATCATGTTGGTATTTGTCCAAAACAAATGCATTATGGAAATTCAAGTGATTCCTAAGACAAGTAAACACATACCGAGAAAAGTTAAAAGCAAAAAGACAACAAAAACAAAATATAAAACCCCATGAGATGACTCACAAGCTGAGTTTTATTTGAATGAATAAATCATTTGGCATACGCACATGAAAGTAAGACCTATTGATTCTCAATGCATTGAGTTTGAGATGAAGAAAGGCTATCTTTGATAAATCCTTTCACGAGGCTGAAATCTATCCTTTACAGTCCCATTTTAAGCCTAGTAATGTTTTTTGAAAATAACCTTGACTAGGATCACACCCCATATTAGGGGGCAAATAAGAGAGATTTTAAAGACCATTAATAGGAAAAGATGTCATTATCATCCAGACAAAGCAGTGAAGATGGATGCAGGAATTGATCATTTTAGTATCATCCAAACAAAGTAGTGAAGATAGGTGCTAGAATTGATCACGTAATTTGATTGAAAAATCCAAAGGATCTAAAAAGATTTGAGCTGCACATAAAAACAATTGAGGTGCTTGTGCTTAACCAAAAAAAAATGAAGAAAACAAAGAGAAAGAGCCCAAACCCGACACTGGGGGGCATGAAATCCATTTTGGCATGAAAGTCAAAAGAAAAGGTCAAGGAATAAGCACAAGTGATCCTTAGTCTTGAAATCCCTCAACATCTTTTTTAGCCTACAAAAATAAACTTTTCTTCATAACCAATAGCCTAAGCATACATTATGTGCTTGATCAAGCCCTTTTTGATCAAAGGCAAGCAATTTGGATTTGTAGGCAGTACTTTCTCATGCGGGTCAAATCATTATTCATGCAAATAAAATAAATGCTTTGAATCAATTTGGTTCTCAATAACCCTCAAATTGAACTTTCGACTTTTTATAACCAACCGAATGTCACTTCATCTTTAACCTAGAAGCTTCAAAACGCTTTCATCACTTTAAGAACCTATCAACAGGAATCGCTTGAATGTTGTAGAACAAGTTCATTTTGAACCAATGTCAATATGATTTTTGTGGTTGGAATAACTTGGAAGTTCTAAAACTTTGCATGGAAACATTTTCCTATAAATAACCCAAACTTTTTGTCACATAGCCTCATCCTCAAACAAAAACCCAATGTGAACACTCGGGGGGGCATCATCAAGTTGGGGGGAAACATATGGTAAGGCTGGCTCTATGATTCATTTTCTAAAACAAATATCAGGCAAAATTGACAAGCTTTGATATAAAGGTTGGAAGACAAAGAAATATGACAATATCAAACCTTTCCCAAAGGTTAAGATCACAATATGGGACTCGAGTAAGTAAAGGTGTAAAGGCCATCAAAGTTTACTACTAAGACTCTAACTTTTGAGAAAAAGAAAGACACCATGAAGATATAGGGGCCTATATTTCTCAGGTAAGTATACATACATATCAATCATAATGCATTTGCTTTTAACATTAACATATCATTGTTTCACCATTAATATTTAGGTAGTGTATTTTCTAACCTTGCCTCTTTTTTTTAGTACGCCTTTAAGCCCTCACCACTTAGGTAGTGCGTTTTCTAACCTTACCTCCTTTATTGAGCGGGCCTTTGAGCCCTCGTCATCTTTTTTGGGTAGGTCACCCATTGGAATTCGACCACATTCTCCATGTTTTTATCTACGTAGGTCACTCATAACAATGCGACCATTCCTCCACTTGGGTAGGTCACCCATTACAACACGACTGATTAGTACTTAAAAGACGCTTTGATTACTAGGGACTAGTAATAAGCTGGTTGGGGGGTGTGATTAGTACTTAAAAGTGCATTTTTATCATGGTTTTATATCATCATTTTGCACTTGAAGTATCAATAACTCCTTAACTAAAGCATGTTTTATAATAATATATCTAATAATATAAGATACCTTTAATTTATGGTAAATATTCATTTTAAATGCAGGCCTATCACATAAATGAAAATATTGATTGATGTCTTTAAGAACTTAAATTGTAAAGGCAAAGAGATGGTCAAACTTAGAAAGGAGATGTCGGTGCAATCCAAACCAGAACACTGTTTGGTAATTGGGTCATATCTAGAGCTACAGATCTCAGAGATTTAGGTCT
>NW_011501017.1:36193-47655 GCF_000495115.2 Populus euphratica | reverse complement strand
ATTTAGGTCCAAGTAATTGGGTCATATCTGGAGCTACAGATCTCAGATTTAGGTCCAATTTATATGGATGGAAAGGTAAGACATAGGCCTACAACTTTCATATGGAGCCCAAGATCTAAAACGGCCATTTGCAAGTCCAAATTGTGGCAACAACAAAGAAGCCCGAATCTGTCTTCCAGCCCGAGAACTGTTCGGTATTTTGGCCATATCTGGAGTTCTAGAAGTCCAAATGAGCTGAATTGTTTACACAAGAAAGCTGAGACAATTGCCTACAACTTTCATGTTTTCACCGGGCTCCAATTTGGACGTTATCAATGACGTTTTGGGCAGACAAGAGAAGATAAGGATTGTCACCAAGTCAAAAGTTGGCCACCCACTTATCAATTAGTCATCAAATCAATAGTTTCCAATTTTGGCCTATAAAAGGAGGCATTTGCCATGCATTTAGGCATCTTGGTGTCCAGATCAAGATCATGCTCTTCCTTTCTCTCATTATGTCTAGCTAAGTTAATTATGTCAAGGTGAAAAGGTTACACTAATGGTGTAAGAATAAGTATAGTGTAAACTTAATATGGACTTTAATGTTTGATACTAACATGTTTTATATTTGTTATCTTGTTCACTCTTTAATACTTTGCTTGTTAAATGATTAATCTTGATTTATGTTGTATAACACTTGGTACAACAAATGCTTGGCACTTTCATAGCCCATAATGTATGGTATAACCGACACCTGAGCTATGAAAGGAACTTGATTTGTTGTTAACATAAGTTATAATCATGAATGTTTGACGAGATTTACAAGTATTAGCATTAATTGAATAAGATGACTAATGTAATCATGTTAACAATATATAATCTGATTGGAACCTCCTTTGTGTGTGGTTTCCAATTCAATAATAAGAGTTTATACTATACTTGTTTGATATACCATTAGTGGAACCTCTAACCTTGACATTTGTTATTATTATTGTTTAATCCTTACATTAATTTTCCATCTCCAAGTTCTCAACATCTTCCTTACATTAATATTCCATCTCCAAGTTCTCATCTTCATCTTCTTCTTCTCTTTCTTTATTATTATTATTATTACTACTACTATTACTACTACTACTACTACTACTACTACTACTATTATTATTATTATTATAGTTGTTATTGTTATTGTTATTGTTATTGTTGTTGTTGTTATTGCTATTACTGTTGCTTATAATTGTTGTCTATAATTTGTACAATTAACCTTCCTATGGTTCGACCCCGGTCTTGCCAGGTTATTTATTACTTCGACACTCCTGCACTTGGGAGAAGACATCAACCTTTTAGTCGTGTCAAGTTTTTGGCGCCGTTGCCGGGGAGTTTCCAAGAGAAAGGTAAGTTTCCATCTCAACCGCAACAAAATCCCAAAGGGCAATACAATGCAAATGCAAGTAGTTCCGGAAGCCAACACATGGATCAAGTCAAATCAGTCACTACTCTGCGCAGTGGTAAGGTTATTGAAAAACCCTCTCTTGAACGTTATGAGAAAGATGATGAGTCAATCTTTGAGGGTAAGGAAGGGGATGAATCTGAAAATTGCAAAGAAACGACTGATTCACCACCAGCACTTCCATTTCCTCAAGCCATGACTAAACAAAGGAAAGTTAATCACAACTCTGAAATCTTTGAAACTTTCAAACAGGTAAGGATCAATATACCTTTGCTGGATGCTATTAAACAGGTTCCTTCCTATGCTAAATTTTTGAAAGACCTCTGCACTGTGAAGAGGAAACTGAATATGAAAAAGAAAGTCTTTCTAGCCGAACAAGTAAGTGCTATTCTTCAAAACAATAATGCTTTGAAATATAAAGACCCTGGTTGTCCTACAATTTCTTGCTTTATTGGAGAGCATAAAATTGAAAGAGCCTTACTTGATCTTGGTGCTAGCGTGAATTTACTTCCATATTCAGTTTTTCAGAGTCTCAATCTAGGTGAGTTAAAACCAACTTCTATGACTCTTTTACTTGTCGATAGATCTATAAAAGTGCCTAGAGGAATAATTGAAGATGTGTTAGTACAAGTCGATAAATTCATTTATCTTGTGGATTTTATTGTCTTGGACACACAACCTGTTGAAGTATGTAATTCATTTCCTGTTATTTTAGGACGTCCATTTCTTGCAACTTCTAATGCATTGATTAATTGTAGGAATGGACTGATGAAGCTATCATTTGGAAACATGACATTCGAGATGAATATTTTCAACATTTGCAAGCAACCTAGAGATGATAATGAGTTACAGGAAGTGGACTTTACTGAAAAATTAATTCATGATCAATTTCCAACCACTTCCAGTGAAATTGAGATTGATGAATATGATGATTTGAAAATGATTTATTTTCAGGAAGAATCAAAGACAAGTAATTGGAGGCCATAAATTGAGGAATTGCCACCACGATCAATTAAGTCCATACCTTCAAGTGTTCAACCACCAAAACCTGATTTGAAGTTGTTGCCATCCAATCTCAAATACTCATTTTTGGGAGAAAATGAAACTTTTCCGGTAATAATCTCTTCCAAACTTAATGCACATCAAGAAGGTAAGTTATTACAAACTCTGAAAATGCACAAAAAAGCATTAGGATGGACCATAACTGATATAAAAGGAATTAGTCCTTTGATTTGTACACACAGAATTTATTTAGAAGAAAATGCTAAACCCTCTAGAGAAATGCAACGAAGGCTAAATCCTAATATGAAAGAAGTAGTGAAAAATGAAGTCATTAAGCTTCTAGATAATGAAATCATTTATCCTATTTCTGACAGCAAATGGGTAAGTCCTACCCAAGTTGTACCTAAGAAGTCTGGAGTCACTATGATAACAAATGAGAACAATGAGTTAATTCCCACTAGAACTGTTACTGGTTGGCGCATGTGCATTGACTATAGGAAACTTAATTCAATGACTAGAAAAGATCATTTTCCTTTACCTTTCATGGATCAAATCCTAAAAAGAGTTGCAGGTCATGAATTTTATTGTTTCCTAGATGGCTATTCGGGTTACAAACAAATTGAAATTGCATTGGAAGATCAAGAAAAGACTACTTTCACATGTCCATTTGGTACTTTTGCATATCGAAGGATGCCTTTTGGATTATGTAATGCACCAGCCACATTTCAAAGATGCATGCTTAGTATATTTAGCGATATGGTTGAACATTTTCTTGAGATTTTCATGGATGATTTTTCTATTTTTGGCGATTCATTTGATGATTGTTTGACTAATTTAGGAAAGGTTTTAACCAGGTGTGAAGAGAAGAATCTTGTGCTGAATTGGGAAAAATGTCATTTTATGGTAACAAACGGCATTGTACTTGGTCACATTGTTTCATCAAAAGGAATTGAGGTTGACAAATCTAAAATCGAGTTAATTGCAAACTTGCCAACACCAAAATCTCTTAAAGATGTTAGATCATTCCTGGGACATGCTGGTTTTTATAGAAGGTTCATCAAAGATTTTAGTGTAATATCTAAGCCTTTAAGTAACCTTCTAACAAAGGATACTATTTTTGAATGGACTGAACATTGTGAAGAAGTCTTTGTTAAACTTAAAAACTTGCTTACTTGTGCTCCTATCATTCAACCTCCCGGTTGGTCATTACCTTTTGAAATAATGTGTGATGCTAGTGATTATGCCGTAGGTGCTGTTTTGGGACAAAGAAAAGATAAGAAACCTTATGTAATTTACTATGCAAGTAAAACTTTAAATAGTGCTCAAATGAATTATACCACCACTGAAAAAGAATTACTTGCAGTAGTATTTGCATGTGAAAAATTCAGATCTTATCTTGTTGGCTCACCTGTTGTTGTTTTTAGTGATCAGGCAGCATTGAAATATCTTCTTTCTAAGAAAGATTCTAAGGCTAGATTGGTGCGGTGGATTTTATTACTTCAAGAATTTGATATCACAATCAAAGATAAGAAAGGCAGCGAAAATGTTGTCGCAGATCACTTGTCAAGATTGACAACAGATTCGAAAACTGACATCACACCAATCGATGACTACTTTCCTGATGAATCTTTACTTTCTGTCTCTACAATGCCTTGGTTTGCTAATATTGTCAATTTTGTTGTTTCAGGACAATTGCCAGCTCATTGGAGTACCCAAGATAAAAGAAAGTTTTTGAACGAAGTGAAGAACTTTTATTAGGATGATCCTTATTTATTCAAATATTGTCCTGATCAAATATTTCAAAGATGCATTTCTGACAATGAGGTAAGTAGTGTCATTAAATTTTGTCATTATGAGGCATGTGGGGGCCATTTCTCATCAAGAAAGACAACTGCAAAAATCTTACAAAGTGGATTTTACTGGCCCACCATGTTCAAAGACTCACATGCATTCTGCAAGTCTTGTGAAAATTGTCAAAAGTTGGGATCTATTTCAAAACGTCACATGATGCCTTTAAACCCTATTATTGTCATTGAGATCTTTGACTGTTGGGGTATAGATTTCATGGGCTCATTCCCTCCATCATTTGGTTTCTTATACATATTAGTCGTAGTAGATTATGTTTCAAAATGGATAGAGGCAATTCCAAGTCGAAACAATGATCACAAAACAGTGATAAAGTTTTTGAAAGAAAATATTTTGAGTCGATTTGGAGTCCATCGAGCCATAATAAGTGATGGTGGAACACATTTCTGCAACAAGTCATTTGAGTCTTTAATGAAGAAATATGGAATCACACACAAAGTTGCCACCCCTTATCACCCTCAAACAAGTGGACAAGTAGAGCTTGCTAATAGGGAGATCAAACATATTTTGGAAAAAACAGTGAACCCTAATAGGAAAGACTGGTCTTTAAGACTTAATGATGCACTTTGGGCTTATCGAACTGCTTATAAAACATCATTAGGTATGTCACCTTATAGACTAATCTATGGAAAACCTTGTCACTTGCCTGTGGAACTTGAACATAAAGCTTATTGGGCTATTAAAGCTTTCAATTCAAATCTGGATGATGCTAGTCAACTGCGAAAATTACAAATAAATGAGCTTGAGGAAATAAGAAATGATGCATATGAAAATTCAAGAATTCATAAAGCAAGAATAAAAGAATTTCATGACAAGAAAATACATAGAAAAACCTTCAATGTTGGTCAAAAAGTCTTGCTTTATAATTCTCGACTGCATTTATTTCCTAGAAAATTAAGATCAAGATGGAGTGGTCCTTTTATTGTGAAACATGTGTATCCATATACGGCCTATGACATCGAGAATCCAAAGAATGGCAATGTTTTCAAGGTAAATGGACATCGTCTGAAAGTTTACTTTGACAATTTTTCAGTTGAACATAACTCTATTGAATTGGGTGATCCTGTATATAAAGATTGATTTTATTTTATTTTATTTTATTTTATTTTATTTTATTTTTGTTTCTTATATAAATATTGATTTTATTTTATTTTATTTTTGTTTCTTTTTGAGTGATTTTTGCAAGTTTCTTCACCCCGGTCAAATGGCGGATAACGGTACTCCGTGACTTAAGTCGGTTCTTTCAGTTTCCCATAATTACTGATATCTGTGTATATATCTATGCAATTCTTTAAATCTCTCTTCTAATTCTCATTTGAAAATGGACACTAAACTTGAAAAATTGAAAAAGTATTTTCCCGCTCTGCCTCAGAATGCAATTACAAAAATTTACCGTGCTAGATGTGCAAGATTGAGATTGTTAATGAATCATGGAATTCCTGAAGATATTCGCTGGTTGATTGAAGCAAAGGTCCGATTATCAGGTGAGTCCTCTAATTTCTTTATTTCACACATGCCTAGAACAGGTAAAAGCACTTTTGCAAAGAAGCGTCGTGCAAAACGACTAGAAGTCTGTCATCGATGTGCTAGATGGACTTGTAATACACAATGTCGTTCTTTAGGAATGGTATCTATAAACCGTGAAGATAAAATACAATTCATTAAGGATGGCCTGAGTAAGGAGTCTTTAGATAATCTTCTATTGACTCTTGAGACGCATCCTAGTGGAGATGTGCATCGTGCAATTCATGATTTATGGCCACTATTTCATAAAGAACATGATCGACTTAGTCTTGGGAATCTGACTAAAAAAGACCCTGTTTGCCAGTTTTTAAGAAAACTGGATGGGAAGCCTATCCCCGACCCATAGAGGGTGTTTAAGCCGTGGATGGGAAGCCTATCCCCGACCCATAGAGGGCGTTTAAGCCGTTCTTGGACGTAAAACCAAGGGAAGATGTGAGCCACAATCACAACTACCTGTACATACACATGCTTTTTTTTTCAAAAGTAAATAAATAAATAAATAAAGAGAGAGAGAGAGTGTGTGAGACTCCAGCTGGCTTACATATAGGTGTTATGATTGCCTTTCTAATTCCTCATCTATAAAACCCTTGATTGCCTTTCTCATTTCTCATCTATAAAACCCTCTTTTCCTTCCTTTCATTTCTACTCAACCCATACATTCAACAAATACAGAAGTGTGTAGAAATGGCAAGTTCCTCAAGTCATCAAATAAGAAATATTTGTGTTTTCGGTTGATCTAGTTCTGGGAAAGAAAAGGAGTTTTTAGAATCAGCAAATCATCTTGGTCAGGTGCTAGCTGAGAGAAAGATTCATTTAGTGTATGGGGGAGGCAGTCTTGGGTTAATGGGAGGTGTGTCAATAGCTGCATTTTTAGGAGGTAGTCAAGTTTTGGGGGTCGTCCCTGAAGCTTTGGCATAAGGGGACATCATTGGAAAAACAATTGGAGAGGAACTTTAGGTCTCCACAATGTTGGCTCGAATGAATGCAATGTTTAACCATGCTGATGCCTTCATTGCTTTACCAGGTGGTCTAGGCACATTGGAAGAGATCTTTCATATTTCCTCTTGGGCTCAATTGCACATTCACCATAAACCCATAGGTTTGTTAAATGTTAATGGTTATTATGATAAGTTGTTGTCTTTTCTTGATCATGCTGTGGAACAGGAATTTCTAACATCTTCTGCACGACAAATCATAATCTCTACTACTACTGCTGAACAATTGATTGACCAACTACAATCTTTCATTCCTATGATTGATCCTTCCATGAGTCGTATAAATTGGTCATCTACGGGAGTCGCATAAATTGGTCATCTACGGGAAGCCGTAAAAAGCTTAGATTGGATTTGAGCCTTCATTTGTGAATTTTTGTGTCTTTTGGTTTTATTATTGTGTTTTGTTATTTCTTATTTTTGTTTTAGTGTGTTTCAGGTTTTGTCAGTGTTTGTTATTTCAGGTGATATCTTCTATACTCTATCTTTCTACCTTAGAACATTGAGGACAATGTCTCGTTTTGGTTGGGGGGAGAGGGTAGTAGTTGATAAAAAAAAAAATTGTTTTTCATTTCATAAAGCATGTGCATAATTGTTGTTACTAGGAGGGCAGAGTAAAGGAGTTCTTTTGTTAAAGTGACTCTTGAGCCGCATCTTAGTAACCATTCTTAACAAGGTCTATTATAATACTTCCTGAAATATTCAGGTTTACAAACTCTCATATTGTTACCACTTAATTCTGCTCATATACTTATTTAACATGTATTCTTAAACCTTAATTTACACACACACACTTTAACATATGATTGTGGGTTGCATATTGGATTATTACATTATTTATGTTCTTTTGTTAAAGGTAACAACTAAGGGAAAGGGATTGTATATAATTAAAAAGAAAAAAAGAAAAACATGAAAAAAAAAGAAAAAAAAGAAAAAAAAATGATGATAATAAAAATGTAGATAAGTTTGATTTCGTAGCCTCCCTAACCTAAGCAATTAAGCCCGAAGGGGTGTTTTAACACCTAATACCCTAAAGTCAACTGACTTGGGAGCTATTGGCCCAACGCTTGTTACATGGGTTGAGGAGAAAAGCTTAAGGGAATCAAACATTGCACTATCTACATATCAGTATCTGTGACCCGAGTTACTAAGCTCGTAGGGGTGTCTTAACACCTAATGCCCTAAGACCAACTGGTCTGGGAGTCAATAGCTGAAAGCTCGTTACATGGGTTAAAGATGCATGATGTTTTTAAAGTATATGTATATAGAGTTAAAAAAAAAAAAAAGACAAAAAAAAGACAAAAATAGTAATCCCAACCCAAGGAAGTTAACCTTAAACATTAGAACAAAAATTTTGTTTTCTTCCAAGAAAAGCCCCATAATTATGTGTTGATACATTGAGCACAAAAGAAAGGTTTATTAATATCTTGTTAAGTGGTATTGAGCAAATATATAAATTTAATGAGAGTTTGTTTATCTGGATAGACTAATGGAAGTTAAATGATGAATACCTTGCTTTGTGGAATATACAAATTGTTTTTCTATTTTACGCTTTGATTACTAGGGACTAGTAATAAGCTGGTTGGGGGGTGTGATTAGTACTTAAAAGGGCATTTCACTCATTACAATGAGACCATTCCTCTACTTGGGTAGGCTACCCATTACAACATGACCATTCTTGTCTTTTTCTATTTTGGTTAAGTCACCCATTACAACTCGACCACTTCTCATATTTTTTTAATCTGAATAGGTCACCCATTACAATAAAACCATTCTTCCACTTGGGTAGATCACCCATTACAACACGGCCATTCTTTCTTTTTTTATTTTGGGTAGGTCACCCATCACAACTCAACCACATTCTCTATGTTTTTATCTGAGTAGATCACCCATTACAATGCGACCATTCCTCCACTTAGGTAGGTCACCCATTACAACACGACCATTCTTTTCCTTTTCCATTTTTGGGTAGGTTACCCATCACAACTCGACCATATTCTACATGTTTTTTTACTTGAATAGGTCACCCATTATAATGAGACCATTCCTTCACTTGGATAGGTCACCTATTACAATAAGACAACTCTTTCCTTTTCTACTTGGGCAGTTCGACCATGAAAATAGACCACTTTGAGTATGTGTGGGCAAGTCACCCATAAAAATAGACCAGGGTAATGTGGGTAGGTCATCCATGAAAATAGATTGTCTTTATTCAGAAAACAAAGGGTTTGGACAAGCATAGAGTTTTGGTTTTGGTTAGAGGGGATTGGCGAAAGGAATCTAACCATACATAGGATTTTGGTTCTAGTTAAAGGGGATTGACAAAAGGAATCTCAATCTATCCTAACCACATAGAGTTTTGGTTCTGGTTAGAGGGGATTGGAAAAAGGAATCTTAGTTTATCCTAACCACACATCGGATTTTGGTTCTGGTTAAAGGGGATTGCCGAAAGGAATTTCAGTTTATCCCAACTACACCTGATTTTTGTTCTGGTAAAGGGGATTTGTTAAAGGAATCTCAGTTTAACCCAACCATACATTACATTTTAGTTTTGACACAAAGGAATCATCAAATGGGGTTTCTAGTCAACCAAACTTTGAGAACATAGTTTTGTTTATTTTACAACACTTACTATGTAAAATCTTTGCTTCATAAGCATTGTAAAGAGGGGGCAATTGTCATAACCCATTTTTGGGTCCCTACACAAAAAGAAAAAAATCAAAATCAAAAAATACAAAAAAATAAAAAAATATTATCAAAAAATATAAACAATGAAAAAAGGATGTCAAAGTGTCCTAAAAATGGTTAAAAATTGGTTGAAGAGGTTAAAAAATACAAAGATTAAAATTTGACAATATTTTGTTTACTGAGAAGAGCCCTTTTCACAAAGAAAATTCAATTTGAGTTTTATTGCAAGAAAAAATGATTTTGGAGTCAATTTGAGCTTTAATTGGTAGAAATTAAAGTTTTGGGGTCAAATTATAATTTTTGAAAGTTAATTTGGTCAAATCAGGGGCTTAATTGCATAAATATTAAAGTTTGATGGTCAATTAGGGACTTAATTGAAGAAATCCAAAACCAAATACCAAAATGAAAAAGGCGCGTAAATAGAGGGGTTATAATTAAAACTAAATCAGGGGCCAAATTAAAGAAATTAGAAGTTTATTGCTCAATTGAGGGTTAAATTGCACTAATTTGAGACCAAGGATCGATTTGGAAAAGGTGGCCAACTTCAAGGCCTGCGGTTGAATTTGGTAGGGATGCAATTAAATTGATTTTTAAAATCAAAATTGCAATTAAGGACCCAATTAAACAAATCATAAATTAAGGACTGATTTGGACTTTGACATTTTTTGCTGCCTTTCTTCTTTTAAATGAAACGACGCGTTTTGTCTAAAACAACATCATTTCATGCACTGTTCACCCAAAAAAAACCTTGAAACGATGCTGTTTTGAATGACATCATCATCTTCTTCCCCTAGATATGTGAAACAGGGGAAGAAGAAGATTTTTTTTTCTTTTCCTCTGTCACTGCATTCTTACCTTTCAAAAAGATGTCGACTTGCCAACCTTTCCACATGTTAGAAGGATGGTGAAGGAGCGACAACATAGTGGTCGTCCCGTCCACTTGCTCCCTTATTTTTTGCTATAAAAACAAGGGATGAAAGACATAAAAAAAGAAGAAGAAAAATAAAGTGAAAGGACCGAGAGAAAGACAAAGGGAAGAGAGAAGAGAGAAGAGAGAAGAAAAAGAGAAGAAGAATAGAAAAAAAAAAAGCAAAGAAAACAAAGAGAGAGAAGCAGAAGCAGTGTTGCTGGTCCAACCGCCGACGACGACAACAGCCACGCCTCCTCTCGCCGGGTATGTCTTTTTCCTTGTTTGCTCCATACATTGTTTTTATTCCATTAGCATGCAAAACATGATTCATGTTCTGCAGCCAATGATAATATAATGGGTTAGCTTTAGCCTATTTTACATGTTAGGCCAGTGCCAACTTATTTTATTTTGGACCAGTGTTGGCCTGTTTTATTTGATGCTGGGGCGGAGCTGGCCCGTTTCATTTTCATGTCAAGCTGGTGCTGACCCATTTTGTTGTATGTTATGCCAGTGCTAGCCCATTATTTTTTTATGTTGGGTCGTGTTGGCCCATTCCAAATAAATACACCATAAAATTACAAATCTTGTATTAAAATACTCAGTTTTCATCAAAACTTTTAAAAATACAAAGAATTGAAAAAATATATATTTTTGTACATACGGTCAAGTGTCTGAAAGCTAAAAAATTATATTGTGTTTTTCATACGCCAAAAAAACAAAGTTTTAGCATGCATTTTAGCTTTAATAACCAGTTTATTAAAGTCAAGAGAACATTGGCCAAAAATGTTAAAAACAACAAAAAAATTTATTTTGTTTGTCACTTAGTATCTGGGGTATGACATTACACGTAATACGTATTCCAGATATTTAATTCTTTTTGGTCGGACGCTAGAATAGATAGGTTTTTGACATGATCAAAGAGTTGATGTCTTATCCCAAGTATAGGAGTAGCAAAGTAATAAATAATCCAGCAAGACTAGGGTCAAACCATAGGAAAGTTAACTATAATAATAATAATAATAATAATAATAATAATAATAATAATAATAATAAT
>NW_011501017.1:28498-36183 GCF_000495115.2 Populus euphratica | reverse complement strand
AATAATAATAATAATAACAACAACAACAACAACAACGATGATGACGATGATGATGATGATGAGATGTAAGATTAATGTGAAGATTATATAATGATAAAAACAAATGTCAAGGTTATAGAATACACTAATAGTATTAGAGATAAGTATAAACTCTTTATAAATTATCAACATGATCATATTAATCATCTTATTTACATAACAATATACTTATAAATTTTATTAAGTATTCATGATGCTAACTTATGTTGATAATAAATCAAGTTCCTCTCATAATAACGATGTCGGCCAAAGACTATGAAGGATCAAGTATTTGATGTATCAAGTGTTATATAACACAAATCTAGATTAACCATTTAACAAGCAAGATATTAAGAATTAATAAGATAAAAATGATAAGACATGTTAATAGTAAGTTGTTTAGGATATAAGCATTGAAGTTCATATTAAGTTTATATTATACTTATCCTAACACTATTAGTGAAACCTTTTCACCTTGACATAATTAATTTAGCTAGACATTATGACGAAGAAAAACTTAAATAAACAACATAAGAACATAAACATGATATAAGTTAACTAAGTATAGTAAAGGAAATGAAAAGCATGAACAAGAGATTAATGAAAGCAAAACTTAAACATTACAAAAATATAAAGAGAGAGAGCAAGAACATGATCTTAATAAGAAAAACAAGATGCCTCAATAAATGGCAAAGCCTCCTTTTATAGGTTAAAATTCAGAACTATTCATTTGATAATTGATAATTGATGTAGTGGCTAGCTATTGATTTAGTGAACTTGGTGGACAACAGCACTCAAGCATTTTGGCTGGATGAATTGGCATTGATTTAATTAGAATTTGGTGGAGTGTTACTCATGAAAGTTGTTGGAAATTGTCTTTTCCTTCCACCCACCAAATTTTAGAGCATTTGGAGACTATAGCTTGAGATATGTCTAAAATACTGAGCAGTGCTGCTGGTGGACGTAGTGGATAGCCCTCATACTCTTGTCTAGATGAAATGTTATTTCTACCATCAGAATTTGAGTTGGTCTTCTCATGAAAGTTGTTGGAAATTATCTTTTCCTTCCATGGCATGAGAAAATAGAAGTGCTGGAGGGGAATCAATCTTTTCTTTGCAATGTTCAGACTCATCATCTTTCTGACAAAGTTCAAGAATTGGTTTGTGAATAGCCTTACCACTATAAAGAGTGATGACTGATTTGACTTGATCCATGTGTTGACTTGTAGGACTACTTGTATGTGCATTGTATTGCTCCTTGAGATTTTCTTGTGGTTGAGATGGAAACTTATCTTTCTCTTGAAAACTAAGAGCAGATGTGAATTTTGCAAGAGTATCTTTAAAATTTGTTATGTTTTGAGCAAGTTGAGTGTTGATTGTCTCTTGCTTTTCAATAAATGCATACAAAGTTTCCTCAAAATTACTTATAAGAGGTGGAGCATAAGGAGGTGCATATCCATGAGAATTTTGGAAATTGTAGTGTGCTTGAAACGATGGTTGTGAAGTTTGTACATTGTTATTATCACTCTTCCAACTGAAATTTGGGTGATTTCTCCAACTAGGATTGTATGTTTGTAAGTATGGGTTTTGGTTGGCCCTTTGGAAACTGTTTAAAGCATGGGTTTGTTTATGGAGGCATTCCTTAAAAGAAGACAAGGTTGGACAATTATTGGTTGAGTGTTCATTAATTTCACAGATTTGACACACAATGTTTTCAATAGATTTTAATTTACCACTCTTTTTCAATTCTAGTACCTCGACTATTCTAACTAAAGATGCAAACTTGGCTTGGAGGTCCTGACCTTCATTAAGGTTGTACATACCTTCACTAGATATATGAGGTTGAGTTTTACTTGGTGCCTCAAAAGTACCCGCGGTGTCCCAATTTTGAGCATTTTCAGCTAACAAGTCTAAGTACTCCATTGCTTCATCAGGGTCTTTATCTTCAAAAGTTCCATTGCACATCAATTCAACCATTTGCCTATCTCTAGGTGTTAACCCTTCATAAAAATGTGAAACCAATCTCTATGTTTCAAAACCATAATGAGGGCAAGTATTAAGCAAGTCTCAATACCTATCCCAACATTGGTAAAATGTTTCTCCTAGTTTTTGAGTGAAAGTGGTGATTTGTCTTTTGAAAGAGTTTGTTCTCTGAGATGGGAAAAACTTCTTTAAAAACTATTGTTGCATTTCATCCCAAGCACGAATGGATCCTCGTATTAAATTTTGTAGCCATGTTTTAGCTTTATCTTTTAATGAAAAAGGAAAAAGCTTTAATCTGATGGTGTTCATGCTACAATTTAAATTATTATATGTGTTGCAGACCTCCTCAAATTCCCTTAAATGCAAGTATGGATTTTCCAATTCTAAGCCATGAAAAGAAGGTAAAAGTTGAATAATATCTGGTTTAAAATTAAAATAAGATGCAACGGGAGAAAAAACTATGCATGATGGTGCACTTGTTCTTGTGGGATTCATGTGGTCTCTAAGCGTTCTAACACGGTTATTCTCATTATTCTCATTATGAAGTGATTGATTATCTTCTTCGGCCATATTTTCTAAAAATGATGAGGATACCCTACAAACTCTACCACTTGATGTACGTGACCACACTCTCATTCACGTGTAGGAATAAAATAAAAAGAAGAAGAAAACAAAAAAGAAGAAGAAGAAACAAGAGAAAATAAACAAAGTTATATATAAGAAAAGTGAAAAGAGAAAATAAAATAAATACTATAATTTGTACAAGAACTTACGTCCCCGGCAATGGCGCTAAAACTTGACACAACTAAAAGATTGATATCTTCTCCCAAGTGTAGGAGTGTCGAAGTAATAAATAACCATAGGGTCGAACCATAGGGAGGTTAATTGTACAAATTATAAATAACAATAATACAACAACAATAATAATAACAACAACAACAATAATAATAGTAATAATAATAATAATAATAAAGAAAAAGAAGGAGAAGAAGAAGAAGAAGAAGAGAACTTTGAGATGGAATATTAATTAAGGATTAAACAATGATAATAACAAATGTCAAGGTTAGAAGATCCACTAATGGTATGTCAAATAAGTATAGTATAAACTCTTATTATTCAATTGGAAACCACACACAAAGGAGGTTCCAATCAGATTATAGATTGTTAACATGATTACATTAGTCATCTTATTCGATTAATGCTAATACTTGTAAATCTCGTCAAGCATTCATGATTATAACTTATGTTAACAACAAATCAAGTTCCTTTCATAGCTCAGGTGTCGTGGGCTATGAAAGTGCCAAGTATTTGTTATCCTAAGTGTTATATAACATGAATATAGATTAGTTATTTAACAAGCAAAGTATTAAAGAGTGAACAAGATAACAAATACAAAACATGTTAGTATCAAACATTAAAGTCTATATTAAGTTTACACTATACTTATTCTTACACCAGTAGTGTAACCTTTTCACCTTGACATAATAAACTTAGCTAGACATAATAAAAAAAAATAAATAAATAAACAAAATAAGAATATAAATAAGATAAGAGTTAACTAAGAAAATGAAAGGAAATGAAAGACATAAACTTGATATTAATGAAAGCAAAGCATAAACATTACAAAAAATACAAAGAGAGAAAGCAAGAGCATGATCTCTAGAGACCAAGATGCCTAAATGCATGGCAAATGCCTCCTTTTATAGGCCAAAATTGAGAACTATTGATTTGATGACTAATTGATGAGTGGGTGGCCAACTCTTGACTTGGTGACAATCCTTATCTTCTCTTGTCTACTCAAAACGTCATTGATAACGTTAAAATTGGAGCCACTTGAAAACATGAAAGTTGTAGGAAATTGTCTCATCTTTCTTGTATGAAACATTTAGCTCATTTGGACTTCTAAAATTCTAGATATGGGCCAAATACTAAACCGTGCTCGGGCTGGAAGATAGATTCGGGCTTCTTTGTTGTTGCTACAATTTGGACTTGAAAATGACCTTTTTAGATCTTGGGCTCCATATAAAAGTTGTAGGCCTATGTCTTATCTTTCCATCCATATAAAGTAGACTAAAATCTGAGATCTACAGCTCCAAATATGACCCAATTACTAAACAGTATTCTGGTTTGGATTGCACCGACATCTTTTTTCTAAGTTTGGCCATCTCTTTGTCCTTTTAATTTCAGTTCTTAAATTCATCACTCAATCCTTTCATTTATGTGATAGGCCTACATTTAAAATGAACATTTACCACAAATTAAAGGGATGTTATATTATTAGATATATTATTATAAAACATGCTTTAGTTAAGTTATTAATATTTCAAGTGTAAAATGATGATATAAAACCTTAATAAAAATGCACTTTTAAGTATTAAGCACTTTGCCATCATAGTAACAACAATTTTGCACATGCTTTATGAAATAGAAAACACAGTTAGTTTTTTTTTATTTAGCTACCACCCTCACCCCCCAACCAACACAAGATATTGTCCTCAATGTCCTAAGGTAGAAAGATAGAGTATAGAAGATATCACCTGAAATAACAAACACTAACAAACCTGAAACACACTGAAACAAATATAAGAAACAACAAAACACAATAATAAACATTGCATTCATTCGAGTAGACATTGTGGAGACCTGAAGTTCCTCTCCAATTGTTTTTTCAATGATGTCCTCTTGTGCGAAAGCTTCGGGGACGACCCCCAAAACTTGACTAACTCCTGAAAATACAACTATTAACACACCTCCCATTAACCCAAAACTGCCTCCCCTATACACTAAATGAATCTTTCTCTCAGCTAGCACCTAACCAAGATGATTTGCTGATTCTAAAAACTCCTTTTCTTTCCCAAGACTAGATCCACCGAAAACATAAATATTTCTTATGTGATAAACTAAGGAACTTGCCATTTCTACACACTTCTATATTTGTTAAATGTATGGATTGAGTAGAAATGAAAGGATGGAAGAGAGGATTTTATAGATGAGAAATTAAAAAGGCAATCATACCACCTATATGTAGGCCAGCTGGAGTCCCACACACTCTCTCTCTCTCTCTCTCTCTTTTTATTTATTTATTATATTTTTTAAAAAAAGCATGTGTATGTATAAGTAGTTGTGATTGTGGCTCACATCTTCCCTAGGTTTTACGTCCAAGAATGGCAAGACGTTCAGGGTCGAGGATAGGCTTCCCATCCAGTTTTCTTAAAAACTGGCAAACAGGGTCTTTTTTAGTCAGATTTCGAAGACTAAGTCGAGCATGTTCTTTATGAAATAGTGGTCATAAATCATGAATTGCACGATGCACATCTCCACTAGGATGAATCTCAAAAGTTAATAGAAGATTATCTAAAGACTCCTTACTCAGGCCATCCTTAATGAATTGTATTTTATCTTCACGGTTTATAGATACCATTTCTAAAGAACGACATTGTGCATTACAAGTGCATCTAGCACATCGATGAAAAACTTTCAATCATTTTGCAAGACGTTTCTTTGCAAAAGTGCTTTTACCTGTTCCAGGCATGTGTGAAATGAAGGAATTAGAGGACTCACCTGATAATCGGACCTTTGCTTCAATCAACTAGTGAATATCTTCAGGAATTCCATAATTCATTAACAACCTCAATCTTGCACATCTAGCGCAATAAATTTTTGTAATCGCATTCTGAGGCAAAGCGGGAAAATACTTTTTCAATTTTTCAAGATTAGTGTTCATTTTCAAATGAGAATTGGAAGAGAGATTTATAGAATTGCAAAAATATTACACATATATCAGTTATTATGGGAAACTGAAAGAACCGACTTAAGTCACGGAGTACCGTTGCTCGCCATTTGACCGGGGTGAGAGAAACTAGCAAAAATAACTCAAAAACAAACATAAAAACAATGTAAGAAAAAAAAATCAACCTTTATCTACAAGATCATTCAAACCAGTTGATTCATTTTCACTAGGAAAATTATCAAAGTAAGCTTTCAAACGATGTCCATTTTCCTTAAAAACATTGTCATTCATTGAATTCTCAATATCACAGGCCCCATAAGGATTGCTCCATCTTGATCATAGCTCTCTAGGGAATGCATAAAGTTAAGAATTATAAAACAAAACTTTTTGAATATTTGAATAAATTATGGTCATCACAATAAAAGTTCTTCACTTCGTTCAAAAACTTTTCTTTGTCTTGGGTACTCCAATCAGCTGGCAAATCTCTTAAACCAAGAAAATTGATATTTTTATCATACCAAGGCATTGGACTAAGAGAAAATAAGGATTCGTTAGGAAAGTAATCATCGATTGGCGTGATGTTAGATGTCGAATTTGTTGTCACTTTTGACAAAAGATTCGCATCAACATTTTTGGTGCGTTTTTCATCTGTGATTTCTTTCTCAAAATAAATAATTTGCAAATCTTTAGATTCATCCAACTCATTTTTACTTAAAATAGATTCAAGTTGATCATAAACTAATTCGTCAATATGATTTACTTATGGTAAATCATTATCATCTCCAGGTTGCTTGCAAATGTTGAAAATATTCATCTCAAATTTTGACCATTATCAAGTAAGTCTAAGTACTCCATTGCTTCATCAAGGTCTTTATCTTTAAAAGTTCCATTGCACATCAATTCAACCATCTGCCTATCTCTAGGTGTTAACCCTTCATAAAAATGTGAAACCAATCTCCATGTTTCAAAACCATGATGAGGGCAAGTATTTAGCAAGTCTCGATACCTATCCCAATATTGGTAAAATGTTTCTCCTGATTTTTGAGTGAAAGTGGTGATTTATCTTTTGGAGTTTGTTCTGTAAGATAGAAAAAACTTCTTCAAAAACTGTTGTTGCATTTCATCCCAAGCATGAATGGATCCTAGTCTCAAATTTTGTAGCCATGTTTTAGCTTTATCTTTTAATGAAAAAGGAAAAGGCTTTAATCTAATGGTGTTCATGCTACATTTTAAGTCATTATAGGTGTTGCAAATCTCCTCAAATTCTTTTAAATGCAAGTATGGATTTTCTAAATCTAAGCCATGAAAAGAAGGTAAAAGTTAAATAATGTCTGGCTTAAAATTAAAATGAGATGCATTAGAAGGAAAAACTATGCATGATGGTGTACTCGTCCTTGTGGGATTCATGTGGTCTCTAAGTGCTCTAACACGATTATTCTCATTATTCTCATTATGAAGTGATTGATTATCTTCTTCGACCATATTTTTCTGAAAATGATGAGGATACCCTACAAAGTCTACCACTTGATGTACGTGACCACACTCTCATGCACGTCTAGGAATAAAATAAAAAAAAGAAGAAGAAAGCAAAAGAAGGAGGAAGAAAACAAAATAAAAAAGAAACAAAAGAAAAGAAACAAAGTTATATACAAGAAAAGTGAAAAGAGAAAATAAAATAAATACTATAATTTATACAAGAACTTACCTCCCCGGCAACGGCGCCAAAAACTTGACACGACGAAAAGATTGATGTCTTCTCCCAAGTGCAGGAGTGTCGAAGTAATAAATAACCCGGCAAGACCGGGGTCGAACCACAGGGAGGTTAATTGTACAAATTATAAACAACAATTATAAACAATAATTATAAACAACAACAATAATAATAGAAGCAATAATAATACTAATAATAATAGTAGTAGTAGTACTAATAATAATAATAATAATAATAATAATAA
>NW_011501017.1:24948-27357 GCF_000495115.2 Populus euphratica | reverse complement strand
CGGGCTGGAGTATAGATTCGGACTTCTTTGTTGTTGCTCCAATTTGAACTTGAAAATAGAGTTTTTAGATCTTGGGCTCCATATGAAAGTTGTAGACCTATGTCTCATCCATATAAAGTAGACCTAAATCTGAGATCTACAGCTCCAGATATGACCCAATTACTGAACAGTGTTCCGGTTTGGAATGCACTGATATCTTTTTTCTAAGTTTGACCATCTCTTTGTCCTTTCAATTTTAGTTCTTAAATTCATCAATCAATCCTTTCATTTATGTGATAGGCCTGCATTTAAAATGAATATTTACCACAAATTAAAGGTATCTTATATTATTAGATATATTATTATAAAATATGCTTTAGTTAAGGAGTTATTGATACTTTAAGTGCAAAATGATGACATAAAACCTTGATAAAAAAATGCACTTTTAAGTACTAATCACCTTTCTCTTGAAAACTGAGAGTAGATGTGAATTTTGCTAGAGTATCTTTTAGATTTGCCATGGTTTGAGCATTTTGAGTGTTGATTGTCTCCTGCTTTTTAATGAATGCATGCAATGTTTCCTCAAGATTTCGTCTAGGAGGTGAAGTATAAGGAGGTGCATATCCATGAGAATTTTAGAAATTATGGTTTGTTTGAAGTAGTGGCTGTGAAGTTTGTACATTATTGTTACTATTCTTCCAACTGAAATTTGGGTGATTTCTCTAACCAAGGTTGTATGTTTGCGAGTATGGGTTATGATTGGACCTTTGAAAACTATTTAAAGCATGGGCTTGTTCATGGAGACATTCCTTAAAAGAAGGCAACATTGGACAATCATTGGATGAATGTTCATTGTTTTCACAGATTTTAATTGACCATTTTTTTTTATTCTAGTGCTTCAACTTTTCTAGCTAAAGATGCAAATTTGGTTTGGAGGTCATGATCTTCCCTAAGGTTGTACATACCTCCATTAGATGTATGAAGTTGAGTCTTACCTAGTGACTCATAAGTACCTGTAGTATCCCAATTTTGAGCATTTTCAGCTAGCAAGTCTAGGTACTCCATTGCTTCATCAAGGTCTTTATTTTTAAAAGTTTCATTGCACATCAATTCCACCATTTGTCTATCTTTAAGTGTTAACCCTTCAAAAAAATATGAAACCATTCTCCATGTTTCAAAACCATGATGAGGGTAAGTATTAAGCAAGTCTTGATACCTATCCCAACATTGGTAAAATGTTTCTCCTTATTTTTTAGTGAAAGTGGTAATTTGTCTTTTGAAAGAGTTTGTTCTGTGAGATGAAAAAAACTTCTTTAAAATTTATTGTTGCATTTCATCCCAAACATGAATGGATCCTGACCTAAGATTTTATAGCCATATTTTAGCTTTATCTTTTAATGAAAAAGGAAAAAGCTTTAATTTGATGGTGTTCATGCTACAATTTAAGTCATTATAGGTGTTACAAACTTCTTCAAATTCTCTCAAATACAAGTATGGATTTTCTAAATCTAAGCCATGAAAAGAAGGTAAAAGTTGAATAATGTCTGACCTAAAATTAAAGTGAGATGCATTAGGAGGGAAAATTATGCATAAGGGTGCACTTGTTCTTGTAGGATTCATGTGGTTTCTAAGCGTTCTAACTCGGTTATTCTTATTATTGTCATTATGAAGTGATTGGTTATCTTCTTCAGCTATTTTTTCTGAAAATAATAAGGATACCCTACAAAATCTATCACTTAATGTACGTGACCAAACTCTCATACATGTATAGGAAAAAAAATAAAAGGAGGAAGAAAATAAAAAAAGAAGGAAATAAAACAAAAGAAACAAAAGTTAGATATAAAAAATGAAAAGTAAAAATAAAATAAATATTATAATTTATATAAGAATTTACCTCCCCGGCAACGGCACCAAAAACTTGACACGATCAAAGAGTTGATGTCTTATCCCAAGTGTAGGAGTGTCAAAGTAATAAACAAACCGGCAAGACTGGGGTCGAACCATAGGAAAGTTAACTATATAAATTATAAATAATAATAATAATAATAATAATAATAATAATAATAATAATAATAATAATAATAATAATAAGAACAACAACAACAACAATGATGATGATGGTGGTGAAGATAAGTTTTAGAGGATTTTGAGATGTAAGATTAATGTGAAGATTATACAATGATAAAAACAAATGTCAAGGTTAGAGGATACACTAATAGTATTAGAGATAAGTAAGATATAAGCTCTTTATTAATTATCAACATGATTATATTAATCATCTTATTTACATAACACCATACTTATAAATTTTATCAAGTATTCATAATGCTAACTTATATTGACAACTGACACGACTAAAAGATTGATGTCTTCTCCCAAGTGCAGGAGTGTCGAAGTAATAAATAACCCGGCAAGACCGGGGTCAAACCA
>NW_011501017.1:15369-23119 GCF_000495115.2 Populus euphratica | reverse complement strand
TTAATTATATACAATCCCTTTTCCTTAGTTGTTACCTTTAACAAAAGAACATAAATAATTTAATAATCCAATATGCAACCCACAATCATATATTTAAAGTATGTGTGTGTAAATTAAGGTTTAAGAATACATGTTAAATAAGTATATGAGCAGAATTAAGTTATAACACTGACAAACCTGAAACACACTGAAACAAAAATAAGAAATAACAAAACACAATAATAAAAAAAAAGACACAAAAATTCACAAATGAAGGCTCAAATCCAATCTAAGCTTTTTACGGCTTTTCTTAGTTGACCAATTTATGCGACTCATGGAAGGATCAATTACAGCAATGAAGGATTGTAGTTGGTCAATTAATTGTTCAGCAGTAGCAATAAAGATTATAATTTGTCGTTCAGAAGATGTTAAAAATTCTTGTTCCACAGCATGATCAAGAAAAGACAACTTATCATAATAACCATTAACATTTAACAAACCTATTGGTTTATGGTGAATGTGCAGTTGAGCCCAAGAGGAAATATGAAAGATCTCTTTCAATGTACCTAGACCACCTGGTAAAGCAATGAAGGCATCAACATGGTTAAACATTGCATTCATTCTAACATTGCATTCATTCGAGCCGACATTGTGGAGACCTGAAGTTCCTCTCCAATTGTTTTTCCAATGATGTCCCCTTGTGCTAAAGCTTCGGGGACGCTCCCAAAACTTGACTACCTCCTAAAAATATAGCTATTGACACACCTCCTATTAACCCAAGACTGCCTCCCCCATACACTAAATGAATCTTTCTCTCAGCTAGCACTTGACCAAGATGATTTGCTAATTCTAAAAACTCCTTTTCTTTCCCAGGACTAGATCCACCAAAAACACAAATATTTCTTATATGATGACCTGAGGAACTTGCCATTTCTACACACTTCTGTAGTTGTTGAATGCATAGGTTGAGTAGAAATGAAAGGAAGGAAGAGAGGGTTTTATAGATGAGAAATTAGAAAGGCAATCATACCACCTATATGTAGGCCAGCTGGAGTCTCACACACTCTCTCTCTCTCTTTATTTATTTATTTATTTACTTTTGAAAAAGCATGTGTATGTACAGGTAGTTGTGATTGTGGCTCACATCTTCCCTTGATTTTACGTCCAAGAACGGCTTAAATGCCCTCTATGGGTCGGGGATAGGCTTCCCATCCAGTTTTCTTAAAAACTGGCAAACAGGGTCTTTTTTAGTCAGATTCCCAAGACTAAGTCGATCATGTTCTTTATGAAATAGTTGCCATAAATCATGAATTACACGATGCACATCTCTACTAGGATGCGTCTCAAGAGTCAATAGAAGATTATCTAAAGACTCCTTACTCAAGCCATCCTTAATGAATTGTATTTTATCTTCACGATTTATAGATACCATTCCTAAAGAACGACATTGTGTATTACAAGTCCATCTAGCACATCGATGACAGACTTTCAATCGTTTTGCACGACGTTTCTTTGCAAAAGTGCTTTTACCTGTTCCAGGCATGTGTGAAATGAAGGAGTTAGAGGACTCACCTGATAATCGGACCTTTGCTTCAATCAACCAGCAAATATCTTCAGGAATTCCATGATTCATTAACAATCTCAATCTTGCACATCTAGCACGGTAAATTTTTGTAATCGCATTTTGAGGCAGAGCAGGAAAATACTTTTTCAAATTTTCAAGATTAGTGTCCATTTTCAAATGAGAATTGGAAGAGAGATTCAAAAAATTGCACAAATATATACACAGATATCAGTTATTATAGGAAACTGAAAGAACCGACTTAAGTCACGGAGTACAGTTGTCCGCCATTTGACTGGTGCGAGAGAAACTAGCAAAAATCACTAAAAAAGAAACACAAAAACAATGTGAGAAAAACAAAATAATCAACCTTTATCTACAAGATCATTCCAACCAGTTGATTCATTTTTACTAGGAAAATTATCAAAGTAAGCTTTCAAATGATGCCCATTTTCCTTAAAATCATTGTCATTCATTGAATTCTCAATATCACAGGCCCTATAAGGATTGCTCCATCTTGATCTTAGCTCTCTAGGGAATGCATAGAGTTGAGAATTATAAAACAAAACTTTTTGATCAATATCAACTTTTTGACAATTTTCACAAGTTTTGCATAATACATGCGTGTCCTTGAACATGGTGGGCCAATAAAATGACTTCCACATGCTTCAAAATGACAAAGTTTAATGACACTACTTACCTCATTGTCGGGAATGAATCTTTGAAATATTTGATCAGGACAATATTTGAATAAGTTAGGGTCATCACAGTAAAAGTTCTTCACTTCCTTTGTGTGTAGAAATGGCAAGTTCATCAAGTCATCATATAAGAAATATTTGTCTTTTCGGTGGATCTAGTCTTGGGAAAGAAAAGGAGTTTTTAGAATCAGCAAATCATCTTGGTCAAGTGCTAGCTGAGAGAAAGATTCATTTAGTGTATGAGGAAGGCAATCTTGGGTTAATGGGAGGTGTGTCAATAGTTGCATTTTTAGGAGGTAGTCAAGTTTTGAAGGTCGTCCTCGAAGCTTTAGCACAAGGGGACATCATTGGAAAAATAATTGGAGAGGAAGTTCAAGTCTCCACAATGTCTGCTCGAATGAATGCAATGTTTAACCATGCTGATGCCTTCATTGCTTTACCAGGTGGTCTAGGCACATTGGAAGAGATCTTTCATATTTCCTCTTGGGCTCAATTGCACATTCACCATAAACCCATAGGTTTGTTAAATGTTAATGGTTATTATGATAAGTTGTTGTCTTTTCTTGATCATGCTTTGGAACAGGAATTTCTAACATCTTCTGCACGACAAATCATAATCTCTACTGCTACTGCTGAACAATTGATTGACCAACTACAATCTTTCATTTCTGTAATTGATCCTTCCATGAGTCGCATAAATTGGTCAACTAAGAAAAGCCGTAAAAATCTTAGATTGGATTTGAGCCTTCATTTGTGAATCTTTGTGTCTTTTGGTTTTATTATTGTGTTTTGTTGTTACTTTTATTTGTTTCCGTGTGTTTCAAGTTTGTCAATGTTCGTTATTTCAGGTGATATCTTCTATACTCTATCTTTCTACCTTAGAACATTGAGGACAATGTCTCGTTTTGGTTGGGGGGAGAGGGTAGTAGTTGATAAAAAAAAAAAAATTGTTTTTCATTTCATAAAGCATGTGCATAATTGTTGTTACTAGGATGGCAGAGTAAAGGAGTTCTTTTGTTAAAGTGACTCTTGAGACGCATCTTAGTAACCATTCTTAACAAGGTCTATTATAATACTTCCTGAAATATTCAGATTTACAAACTCTCGCATTGTTATCACTTAATTCTGCTCACATACTTATTTAACATGTATTCTTAAACCTTAATTTACACACACACACTTTAACATATGATTGTGGGTTGCATATTGGATTATTACATTATTTATGTTCTTTTGTTAAAGGTAACAACTAAGGGAAAGGGATTGTATATAATTAAAAAGAAAAAAAGAAAAACATGAAAAAAAAAAGAAAAAAAAAGGATGATAATAAAAATGTAGATAAGTTTGGTTTCGTAGCCTCCCTAACCTAAGCAATTAAGCCCGAAGGGGTGTTTTAACACCTAATACCCTAAAGTCAACTGACTTGGGAGCTATTGGCCCAACGCTTGTTACATGGGTTGAGGAGAAAAGCTTAAGGGAATCAAACATTGCACTATCTACATATCAGTATCTGCGACCCGAGTTACTAAGCTCGTAGGGGTGTCTTAACACCTAATGCCCTAATACCAACTGGTCTGGGAGTCATTAGCTGAAAGCTCATTACATGGGTTAAAGATGCATGATGTTTTTAAAGTATATGTATATAGAGTTAAAAAAAAAAAAAAAGACAAAAATAGTAATCCCAACCCAAGGAAGTTAACCTTAAACATTAGAACAAAAATTTTGTTTTCTTCCAAGAAAAGCCCCATAATTATGTGTTGATACATTGAGCACAAAAGAAAGGTTTATTAATATCTTGTTAAGAGGTATTGAGCAGATATATAAATTTAATGAGAGTTTGTTTATCTGGATAGACTAATGGAAGTTAAATGATGAATACCTTGCTTTGTGAAATTTGCAAATTTGTTTTCTATTTTAACGCTTTGATTACTAGGGACTAGTAATAAGCTGGTTGGGGGGTGTGATTAGTACTTAAAAGTGCATTTTTATCATGGTTTTATATCATCATTTTGCACTTGAAGTATCAATAACTCCTTAACTAAAATATGTTTTATAATAATGTATCTAATAATATAAGATACCTATAATTTATGGTAAATGTCTATTTTTAATGCAGGCCTATCACATAAATGAAAGGATTGATTGATGACTTGAAGAACTTAAATTGCAAGGATAAAGAGATGGCCAAACTTAGAAAAGAGATGTCGGTGCAATCCAAACCGGAACACTGTTCGGTAATTGGGTCATATCTGGAGCTACAGATCTCAGATTTAGGTCCAATTTATATGGATGGAAAGGTAAGACATAGGCCTACAACTTTCATATGGAGCCCAAGATCTAAAAAGGCCATTATCAAGTCCAAATTGTAGCAACAACAAAGAAGCCCGAATCTGTCTTCCAGCCCGAGCACTATTCGGTATTTTGGCCATATCTGGAGTTCTAGAAGTCCAAATGAGCTGAAATTTTTACACAAGAAAGCTGAGACAATTGCCTACAACTTTCATGTTTACAACTGGCTCCAATTTTGACGTTATCAATGACGTTTTGGGCAGACAAGAGAAGATAAGGATTGTCACCAAGTCAAAAGTTGGTCACCCACTTATCAATTAGTCATCAAATCAATAGTTCCCATTTTTGGCCTATAAAAGGAGGCATTTGCCATGCATTTAGGCATCTTGATTTCCAGATCAAGATCATGCTCTTCCTTTCTCTCTTTGTATTTTTTATGCTTTGTTTTCATTAATATTAAGTTTATGCCTTTCATTTCCTTTCCTTTACTTAGTTAACTTTTATGTTCTTATTTTGTTTATCTATTTTGCTTTCTTTCATTATGTCTAGCTAAGTTAATTATGTCAAGGTGAAAAGGTTACACTAATGGTGTAAGAATAAGTATAATGTAAACTTAATATGGACTTTAATGTTTGATACTAACATGTTTTATATTTGCTATCTTGTTCACTCTTTAATACTTTGCTTGTTAAATGACTAATCTTGATTTATGTTGTATAACACTTGGTACAACAAATGCTTGGCACTTTCATAGCCCATAATGTATGGTATAACCGACACCTGAGCTATGAAAGGAACTTGATTTGTTGTTAACATAAGTTATAATCATGAATGCTTGACGAGATTTACAAGTATTAGCATTAATTGAATAAGATGACTAATGTAATCATGTTAACAATATATAATCTGATTGGAACCTCCTTTGTGTGTGGTTTCCAATTCAATAATAAGAGTTTATACTATACTTGTTTGATATACCATTAGTGGAACCTCTAACCTTGACATTTGTTATTATCATTGTTTAATCGTTACATTAATATTCCATCTCAAAGTTCTCATCATCTTCTTCTTCTTCTCTTTCTTTATTATTATTATTATTACTACTACTACTACGAGGTAAGAAATGTCATTAAATTTTGTCATTCTAAGACATATGGGGGTCATTTCTTGTCAAAAGAGACAACTACAAAAATCTTACAAAGTGGATTTTACTGGCCAACCATATTTAAGGATTTCTGTTTAGTATATGATACCTAAATGTTAGTTTTAATATTTTAAAATTATAAAAATAATTTATACAAAAAAAGTAAGTAAGATTTCTATTTAGTATGTGTCGCGGGGCGCGCGTCGTCTGGCAGCAACATATGCTCTTGTTGTGCCTTCTGATAATAGGTGTTGTGTGTTGGAAAGGGTTTTGAATTTAATCATAAAATTATGATTAATGTTCAAGAGTCGTCACCTAGTATTATGGTCACTAGGAACCTAAACCTATGGTATGCGTGAGTCTGAGTAAGAGATTGGTTGTGTAAGGGGAAGACGTATCAATCTCAGTGCGCCCTATCTAAGGTAAGCTATATTATTGTTTGATTGCTTTTTTTAAGTCAGGTTTTTATTCGTTGGTCTTTTCTAAAGTTGAAGACAGATCTCTCTTCATGAGAGAGTCTCTACCTTATCAAGTTAAATCCTAACCATTCTAAAGTCTGAATTTTAGCATTGCATTTATTTACATCTTGTATCTTTAATACCTCAAAGTGTTTTTTATCGTGTAATTTTACACCCCACGAATATTAAAGTCTACATCTAAATTTTAAACAAAAAAGGATTGAATTTTTTTTTTTGACATATTGGCCAAATCCTAATGAATAATCATAAACTGGTAACAATATTTATTTTTGGATTTAAAAAAAAAAACATGAAAAGGAGGCAATTTTGTTTTTTTATAAAAAAAACATGCTTGGAAAAATTTTAGAATTTGGTCGTATGCAACAAAATATTTTTTAAAAAAATGTTTAGAATTTTTTAAAATTTCAGAGGAAACTGGTATTTTAATACCGGATTTGTATTTTACAGTGTAAATACACAACTCGATATTACACAAAATTAGTTAAAAAAAATATACAAAAAAATAATAATTTTTTTGAAATGATTTTTTTGAAAATTTTTAGATTTATAAAAAAAACATAACCCATTGCATGAACAGTGGAACTCCACGAGGAAGACGAAGGGCCAGGGGAAGGGTGACAAACCACCTGGTGTGGTGGTTATGGCTGGCTGGCAAGGAAGGACAACCTGAAGCCAGCGGTGGAGTTGGCTGCAGCGGTTGCAGCTGGAAGAAGGAAAAAAAAACACGCGGGAGAGCCTGTAAAGAGGAGAGAGAAACCAACAGTGGCTCTTAGTGGTCGACTGGTGGTTGAGTTGGCTTCCTATGGTGGAGCTGATGGTGGAAAGACCGATGGTGATGGTGACCGGTGGTGATGGTGGTGGTGGCTGAAGGTCATGGTGAAGAGAGAAAGAAAGAAGAAAATTTGCAGAAATCAGTAGAAAAACAGGTTTTTTGGCTAATTTTGGACCCTATTTTCCCCTCCCTCAGGCCATTAAATCCACCTCTATTTATAAGCGAGGGAAGAGGGCAATCTTTTCTATATTGGAGAAAAATATCAACCCTTGATTCAGATGAAAAGGATCCCAACCGTTGACTCAAAATAGACATGGTGCATTGTCAAATTGTCAAATCTGCAATTGTAGGCTGCCTGAATTGGCCTCTTTAGAGTGGTGCCATGTCATTTTATTTACCAATGAGCAAGTGCTGACCATACCCGGACGTAGAGGGATGTTTGGTGATTAGTTTCGTATAAGTTTGGCATTTTATTTACCAATGAGCAAGTGCTGACCATACCCGGACGTAGAGGGATGTCTGATGATTAGTTTCGTATAAGTTTGGCAAATTTGGTGGGCATTAGGTACATTAAATGCAGTTGCAAAGTAAGTAACCAAACTAGCTATTTCAGAGATTCAAAGAAGAGGATGAATAGTGCCAAAAACTTGTTTTTGGTCAAAATTCATTTCAGTCCTTTTTCTTTCAATTGCTCTTAATTGAACCCCTAATTGACCCTAAAATTTTCCAATTAAGGCTCTGATGAACTTTAATTGGAGCCCCGAAGTTACATGCCTATTGCGATATCATCCCTAATCTCGAATTTCTTCAATTTAGCCCCTAATTGAC
>NW_011501017.1:8230-15292 GCF_000495115.2 Populus euphratica | reverse complement strand
ATCAATTAACTTGATAAAAATTAAATTTGATCTCTTAAAATTCCAATCTTCTCAATGAAACTAAAATTAGGCCCGTAAACTTAATTTTTCACCAATTAAGCCTAAATAAAATTAATTTGACTCATTTAAAGTATAATTAAGTCCTTACGCTGAATTAAATCCTTCAATTGGACCCAAATTAATTCTTAAACATAATTAAAATTCAATTTGACCCATGATTAAATCAAATTGGCCTATTAAAAATTTAATTATGTCCTTGGACATAATTTTTATGCAAATTCATCTGATAATCATTTAATTTGACCTTGAATTTGTATTTTTTTCTTTATTTTTTGGCACAATGGGGTACAATTAGGCCTTGAACTTTCTCCAAAAGTTACAACTTGATTCCCCGGCCTGTATTCTCCACGTTGCAATCTTTTATTTTATTTTTTGATTTTTATTTTGAAAAAAAAATAATTTTAGAGGAATAACCTAGAATTGGGTTATGACATCATGCTTGAATGATTGTTTAAAAGTTTTAAAATTATACAAATAATTTCTAAAAAAAATTAGGATTTCTTTTTTTGATACTTGATCAATAATTTAAAAGTTTTACAATTATAAAAATAATTTCTAAAAAAAAATAAGTAGGATTTCTATTTATGATACTTGTAGGATAGTTTAAATATTTTAAAATTATAAAATAAGTTATAAAAAAAAAGTAGGATTTGTGTTTAGTATACTTGAATAATTATTTAAATGATTTAAAATTATAAAAATCATTTATAAAAACAAAACTAAGTAGGATTTTTGTGTATGATACTTGAAGGTTAGTTTCAATATTTTAAAATTAGAGAAATAATTTATAAAAAAAGTAAGTAGTATTTGGGTTTGGTATACTTGAATGATAGTTTAAAAGTTTTAAAGTTATAAAAATGATTTCTAAAAGAAAAAGTACATAGGATTTCTATTTATAATATTTAAAGGATAGTCTAGATGTTTTAAAATTATAAAAATAATTCATAAACTTGTAAGTAGTATTTGTGTTTAGTATACTTGAGTTATAGTTCAAATGATTTAAAATTATAAAAAATAATTTATATAAAAAAAGTAAGTAGGATTTATGTTTATGATACTTAAAAAAGGATAATATAAAAAGTTTTAAACTATAAAAATAATTCATAAAAAAAAATAAGATTTCTGTTTTAGTTTAAATGATTTAAAATTATAAAAATCATTTATAAAAACAAAACTAAGTAGGATTTTTGTGTATGATACTTGAAGGTTAGTTTCAATATTTTAAAATTAGAGAAATAATTTATAAAAAAAGTAAGTAGTATTTGGGTTTGGTATACTTGAATGATAGTTTAAAAGTTTTAAAGTTATAAAAATGATTTCTAAAAGAAAACGTACATAGGATTTCTATTTATAATATTTAAAGGATAGTCTAGATGTTTTAAAATTATAAAAATAATTCATAAACTTGTAAGTAGTATTTGTGTTTAGTATACTTGAGTTATAGTTCAAATGATTTAAAATTATAAAAAATAATTTATATAAAAAAAGTAAGTAGGATTTATGTTTATGATACTTAAAAAAGGATAATATAAAAAGTTTTAAACTATAAAAATAATTCATAAAAAAAAATAAGATTTCTGTTTTAGTTTAAATGATTTAAAATTATAAAAATAATTTCTAAAAAAAGTAAATAGAATTTCTGTTTATGATACTTGAAGTTTAGTTTAAATGATTTAAAATTATAAAAATAATTTCTAAAAAAAGTAAATAGAATTTCTGTTTATGATACTTGAAGTTTAGTTTAAATGATCTAAAATTATAAAATTAAATTACAAAAAAAAAACAGTAAGTAAGATTTCTGTTTATAATATGTGAAGGTTAGTTTCAATGTTAGTATACGTGAATGATAGTTTAAAAGTTTTAATATTATAAAAATAATTTATTAAAAAGAAATAAGTAGGATTTCTATTTTTGATAGTAGATGGATAGTTTAAAAGTTTTAAAATTATAAAAATAATTTCTGAAAAAAATCAGAAGGATTTATACTTATGATACTTGAAGCATAGTTTGAATTTTTTAAAATTATAAAAATAATTTGTAAAAAAAATGATGTAGAATTTATGTTTAGTATACTTGAATAATAGTTTAAATGATTTAAAATTATAAAAATAATTTATGAAAACATAAGTAAGTAGGATTTCTGTTGACGATACTTGAAGGTTACTTTCAATGTTTTAAAATTATAAAAATACTTTATATAAAAATAGAAAGTAAGTAGGATTTCTATTTAGTATATTGGAATTAAAGTTGAAATGTTTTAAAATTATAAAAATAATTTATAAAAAAATAAGTAACATTTCTGTTTTTTATACTTGATAGATAGTTTAAAAGTTTTTAAAACATAAAAATAATTTCTAAAAAAAATATATAGTATTTCAATTTATGGTACTTGAACGATAGTTTTAATGTTTTAAAATTATAAAAATAATTTAAAAAACGTAAGTAGTATTTGTGTTTAGTATACTTGAATGAAAGTTTAAAAGATTTAAAATTATAAAAAAAATTATAAAAAAAACAAATAGGATTTCTATTTATGATACTTGAAGGATAGTATAAAACCTTTTAAAGTATAAAATAATTATTAAAAAAAATAAGTAGAATTTCTATTTATGATACTTTAAGGATAGTTTAAATGTTTTAAAATTATAAAAATAATTTATGAAAAAAATAAGTAGGATTTCTATTTCGTATACTTGAATGATAGTTTAAATTATTTAAAATTATAAAAATAATTTAAAAAATAAAAGTAAATAGGATTTCTATTTATGATACTTGGAGGGTAGTTTAAAAGCCTAAAAACTATAAAAATAAATTATAAAAAAATAATAACTAGGATTTCTATTTAGTATGCTTGAATGATAGTTTAAAAGTTTTAAAATTATAAAAATAATTTATTTTAAAAAAAAAGTAAGTAGAATTTCTGTTTTGTATGCTTGAATGATAGTTTAAAAGTTTTAAAATTATAAAAATAATTTATTTTAAAAAAAAAGTAAGTAGAATTTCTGTTTTGTATGCTTGAATGATAGTTTAAAAGTTTTAAAATTATAAAAATAATTTATTTTAAAAAAAAAGTAAGTAGAATTTCTGTTTTGTATGCTTGAATGATAGTTTCAAAGTTTTAAAATTATAACAATAATTTCTAAAAAAAAAAAATAGGATCTCTCTTTTTGATACTTAATAGATAGTTTAAAAGTTTTAATATTATAAAAATAATTTATTAAAAAGAAATAAGTAGGATTTCTATTTTTGATAGTAGATGGATAGTTTAAAAGTTTTAAAATTATAAAAATAATTTCTAAAAAAAAGTAAGTAGGATTTCTATTTATGATACAAGAAGTTTAGTTTTAATGTTTTAAAATTATAAAAATAATATATAAAAAAGTAAGTAGTATTTGTGTTTAGTATTCTTGAATGATAGTTTAACAGTTTTAAAATTATAAAAATAATTTACAAAAAAAAAGTAAGTAAGATTTCTCTTTATGATACTTGAAAGATAGTTTAAATGTTCTAAAATTATAAAAATAACTTATAAAAAAAAGTAAATAGCATTTGTGTTCAGTATACTTGAATGATAGTTTAAATGATTTAAAATTATAAAAATAATTTATTTAAAAAAAAAAGTAAGTAGAATTTTTGTTTTGTATGCTTGAATGATAGTTTAAAAGTTTTAAAATTATAACAATAATTTCTAAAAAAAATAAATAGGATCTCTCTTTTTGATACTTAATAGATAGTTTAAAAGTTTTAAAATTATAAAAATAATTTACAAAAAAAAAGTAAGTAGGATCTCTCTTTATGATACTTAATAGATAGTTTAAAAGTTTTAAAATTATAAAAATAATTTACAAAAAAAAAGTAAGTAGGATCTCTCTTTATGATACTTAATAGATAGTTTAAAAGTTTTAAAATTATAAAAATAATTTCTAAAAAAAAAATAAGTGAGATTTCTGTTTATGATACTTGAATAATAGTTTAAATATTTTAAAATTATAAAAATAATTTCTAAAAAAAAAATAAGTGAGATTTCTGTTTATGATACTTGAATAATAGTTTAAATATTTTAAAATTATAAAAATAATTTCTAAAAAAAAAATAAGTGAGATTTCTGTTTATGATACTTGAATAATAGTTTAAATTATTTAAAATTACAAAAATAATTTGTAAAGAAAAAATAAATAGGATTTCTGTTTTGAATACTTGACGGATAGTTTAAAAGTTATACAATTATAAAAATGATTTCTAAAAAGAAGCTAAGTAGGATTTCTATTTATGATAGTTGAAGGATATTTTAAATGTTTTAAACTTATAAAAAACAATTAATAAAATAGCAAGTAGTATTTGTGTTTAGTATACTTGAATGATAGTTTAAATGATTTAAAATTATAAAAATAATTTATAAAAAAAACACTATAAGTAGAATTGGTTTTTATTATACTTGAAGGATAGTTTAAAAGTTTTAAAATTATAAAAATAATTTATAAAAAAAGTAAGTAGTATTTGTATTTAGTATACTTGAATGATAGTTTAAAAATTTTAAAATTACCAGAATAAATAGTTTTAAATAATTTAACTGTTTTGAAATTATAAAAAACAATTATAAAAAATAAGTAGTATTTGTATTTAGTATACTTAAATGATAGTTTAAATGATTTAAAATTATAACAATAATTTCTAAAAAAAATAAATAGGATTTCTATTTTTGCTACTTGATGGATAGTTTAAAATCTTGAAAACTATAAAAATAATTTATAAAAAAAATAGAATTTTTGTTTTTGATAATTGATGAATAGTGTAAAAGTTTTATAATTATAAAAATAATTTCTAAAAAAATAAGTAGGATTTTTCATTATTATACTTGAAGGATAGTTTAAAAGTTTTAAAATTATAAAAATAATTTATAAAAAAAGTAAGTAGTATTTGTATTTAGTATACTTGAATGATAGTTTAAATGATTTAAAATTATAACAATAATTTCTAAAAAAAATAAATAAGATTTTTTTTTTTGCTACTTGATGAATAGTTTAAAAACTTGAAAAATATAAAAATAATTTATAAAAATAGTAAGTAGTATTTGTGTTTAATATACTTGAATGATTGTTCAAATGATTTAAAATTATAAAAATAATTTAAAAAACAAAATGAGTAGGATTTTTGTTTATGATACTTGAAGTATAGTATAAAAACTTTTAAACTATAAATATAATTTATATATTAAAAATAAGTAGTATTTGTGTTTAGTACACTTCAATAATAGTTTAAATGATTTAAAATTAAAAAAATAATTTATAACAAAAACAGTAAGTAGATTTAAATGATTTAAAATTAAAAAATAATTTATAACAAAAATAGTAAGTAGAATTTCTGTTTAGTATATTTCAATGATAGTTTAAATTATTAAAATTATAAAACTATTTAAAAAAAATAAGTAAGATTTCTATTTATGATACTTAAAGGATAGTTTAAAAACTTGAAAAGTATAAAAATAATTTATATATATAAAAAGAAGGAATTACGATTACTGTTTATGATACTTGGAGGTTAGTTTTAATATTTTAAAATTATAAAAATAATTTTTAAAAAAAGTAATTAGGATTTCTCTTTATAATTCTTGAAGGATAGTATTTGTGTTTAGTATACTTGAATGTTAGTTTAAATGATGTAAGTAGGATTTCTTTTTATAATACTTGAATGGTAATTTAAATGTTTTAAAATTATAAAAATAATTTGTTTAAAAATATAAGTAGGATTTCTATTTATGATACTTGAAGAATAGTTTAAATGTTTTAAAATTATAAAAATATTTTTTTAAAAAGAAATAAGTAGGATTTCTGTTTTTGATACTTGATGGATAATTTAAAAGTTTTAAAATTATAAAACTAATTTCTAAAAATCAAGTAAGAAGGATTTATATTTATGATACTTGAAGCATAGTTTAAATTTTTAAAAATTATAAAAATAATTTATAAAGAAAACGATAAGTAGAATTTATGTTTAGTATACTTGAATGATAGTTTAAAAGTTTTAAAATTATAAAACCAATTTATTAAAAAATATAAGTAGCATTTCTGTTTTTGATACTCGACGGATAGTTTAAATGTTTTACAATTAAAAAAATAATTTCTAATAAAAAAGTAAGTAGTATTTTTGTTTAGTATATTTGAATAATAGTTTACATGATTTAAATTTATAAAAAAAACAGTAAGTAGGGTTTTTTTTATGATACTTAAAGGATAGTTTAAAAGCTTGAAAACTATAAAAATAATTTATAAAAAGAAATAAGTAGGATTTCTATTTTTGATACTTGAAAGATAGTATAAATATTTTTACATTATAAAAATAATTTATAAAAAAAATAAGTATAATTTTTGTTAAGTATACTTGAATAATAGTTTAAATGATTTAAAAGTATAAAAATAATTTATAAAAATAACAATAAGTAGGATTTCTGTTTATAATACTTGAAGGTTAGTTTCAATATTTTAAAATTATAAAAATAATTTACATAAAAAAGGTATAAGTTGGATTTCTATTTAGTATATTTGAATGATAGTTTAAAAATTTTAAAATTACCAGAATAATTTATAAAAAAATATCTAAAGGATATCTGTTTTTGATACTTGATGGATACTTTAAAAGTTTTATAGTTTTAAAAATATTTTCTAAAAAAAAAGTAAATAGGATTTCTATTTATGATATTTGAAGGATAGTCTAAGTATTTTAAATTTATAAAAATAATTTATAAACTAGTAAGTAGTATTTGTGTTTAGTATACTTGAATAATAGTTTAAATAACAGGAAATGAATTACATGCTTCAACAGGTTGTGTATTCAAGATAACAAAATCCATAGAATAAATGAATTTATCAACTTGTACTAACACATCTTCGACTATTCCTCTACGCACTTTTACCGATCTATCAGCAAGTAAGAGAGTTACGGAAGTTGGTTTTAACTCACCTAGATTGAGATCTATCAGCACTTTTACCTGAAGTAAATTCACAC
>NW_011501017.1:0-7960 GCF_000495115.2 Populus euphratica | reverse complement strand
GATTCTTACCTGTTTGAAAGTTTCAAAGATTTCAGAGTTATGATTGACTTTCCTTCGTTTGGTCATGACATGATGAAATGGAAGTGCTGACGGGAAATTTGCTTTTCAATGAATGCATACAATGTTCCCTCGAGATTTCTTCTAAATTGTGGAGCATAAGGAGGTGCGAATCCATGAGAATTTTGAAAATTATGATATGTTTAAAACTATGGTTGTAAAGTTTGTGGCATTGTTGTTCTCACTCTTCCAATTGAAATTTGGGTGATTTCTCCAACCAGGGTTGTATGTTTGTGAGTATGGGTTGTGGTTGGGCCTTTGGAAACTGTTTAAAGCATGGGCTTGTTCATGGAGACATTCTTTAAAAGAAGGCAAGGTTGGACAATCGTTGGTTGAGTGTTCATTTGTTTCACAGATTTGACACACAATATTTTCAACAGATTTTAATTTGTCACTCTTTTTCAATTCTAGTGCTACCCTCAGAGATTGATTCATCATCTTTCTCATAAGGTTCAAGAGAGGGTTTTTCAATAACCTTACCACTGCGCAGAGTAGTGACTGATTTGACTTGATCCATGTGTTGGCTTCCGGAACTACTTGCATTTGCATTGTATTGCCCTTTGGGATTTTGTTGTGTTTGAGATGGAAACTTACCTTTCTCTTGGAAACTGAGAGCAGATGTTAATTTAGCAAGAGTATCTTTAAAATCTGTCATGTTTTGAGCAAGTTGAGTATTGATTGTCTCTTGCTTTTCAATGAATGCATGCAATGTTTCCTCAAGATTTCTTCTAGGAGGTGGAGCATAAGGAGGTGCATATCCATGAGAATTTTGGAAATTATGGTGTGCTTGAAACGGTGATTGTGAAGTTTGTGCATTGTTGTTCTCACTCTTCCAATTGAAATTTGGGTGATTTCTCCAACCAGGGTTGTATGTTTGGGAGTATGGGTTGTGGTTGGCCCTTTGGAAACTGTTTAAAGCATGGGCTTGTTCATGGAGACATTCTTTAAAAGAAGGCAAGGTTGGACAATCGTTGGTTGAGTGTTCATTTGTTTCACAGATTTGACACACAATGTTTTCAACAGATTTTAATTGACCACTCTTTTTTAATTCTAGTGCCTCGACTTTTCTAGCTAAAGATGCAAACTTGGCTTGAAGGTCATGATCTTCCCTAAGGTTGTACATGCCTCCACTAGATGTGTGAGGTTGAGTTTTACTCGGTGCCTCATATGTACCCGCGGTGTCCCAATTTTGAGCATTTTCAGCTAACAAGTCTAAGTACTCCATTGCTTCATCAGGGTCTTTATCTTCAAAAGTTCCATTGCACATCAATTCAACCATTTGCCTATCTTTAGGTGTTAACCCTTCATAGAAATGTGAAACCAATCTCCATGTTTCAAAACCATGATGAGGGCAAGTACTAAGCAAGTCTCGATACCTATCCCAACATTTGTAAAATGTTTCTCCTGGTTTTTGAGTGAAAGTGGTGATTTGTCTTTTGAAAGACTTTTTTCTATGAGATGGGAAAAACTTATTTAAAAACTTTTGTTGCATTTCATCCCAAGCACGAATGGATCCTGGTCTTAAATTTTGTAGCCATGTTTTAGCTTTATCTTTTAATGAAAAAGAAAAAAGCTTTAATCTGATGGTGTTCATGCTACAATTTGAATCATTATATGTGTTACAAACCTCCTCAAATTCCTTTAAATGCAAGTATGGATTTTCCAATTCTAAGCCATAAATTAAAAAAAATCCATAAAACAAATTCAAACGCACACATACACCTCTGCTACATTTTTTCTTTTTCCGTTTCTTTTTTTTTCTTTTACACACTATAAATTATACAAATTCAAAAAAAAAACAACTAAAAAAAATTACATTACACTTTAAAAATTACAAAAAACAGCCCCTAAAAAGTCTTAGAATTACTGGGAACATTTTTGTGAAGCCTCAGGGACACCATGAACAGTGGCGGCACGTTGTTGCACGTGCCCTGTCACTGCGGCATGTGAAAAAAAGTAGCAGGGGAGATCCGAAGCAGCTTCCTCCCTTCTTCCTTGCCGGTGGTGACTTCTACCTCTACCTGCAACAAGAAACACAAAAGAAAGGCCACAAACAGTTGATTTTAGCTTTTTCTTTCTTTGGTTTTTTAGATCTGCATTTCTCCATTCTCCTTCTTCGGGCGGGTCGGTTTGTTATGGGTTTCTCTTCTTCTCCTCTGTTTCGGGTGATAGATCGGGCAGTGTTGCAGTGTGCAGAGGGAGACAGTGGATCTGTGGCGGTGCTGTTGGCTGATGGTATGAACAGCGCTGATGGCTCTGTGGGCGTGCTGCTAGATGGTCTTCACCCCTGTCGGTGGTAGCGGCCTGTGATGGCTGCCGGTCGGTCGGCTGGAGAAGAAAATCAAAACCAGGGGGAAGAGGCGATATCCCTCTTATCTGCAGAAGAGAGGGGGGCGGAGAGAGGAGAGGTTTGGCTGGAGAAGAAAAACAAAACCAAGGGGAAGAGGCGATATCCCTCTTATCTGTAGAAGAGAGGGGGGCAGAGAGAGGAGAGGTTTAGTAAGGTGAGGTGAGGGGCGGCTGTGTTTGGGAGAAGGAACGGTTGAGGATGGTAGGAGGCCATGGGAGAGTGGGAGGCAGAGGAGATGGGGGCTCCGGTGAGGGGGTCGGCTGGTTTGCGTTGGTGAATAGGAGCGGGCAAGAGATGGATGGGGCTTGACTACTGCTGTGGTGAAAGGGAACAACTGGGATGGAGAATGAGTGGCGACTATGAAGGAAAAAAATAGACAATGGGAGGGGGCGGCTACTGGCTTTGGAGGTTGAGAGGGATAAGGAAATAGAGGAATGGCCGGTTCTAGTTTTTTGGGTGAGGAGAGGGGGTGAATGGTTGGAGATAGGGGCTGCGACTCCTCTAGTTTGGGAGAAGAAGTTGGAAATGTGAGATGGGAAGCTGTGAGTAGGGGAAGAGGAAGATGGTGAGCAGCGGCTTGGGGAGAAAAAAAAACCGGGGGAGAGGGGAGGCAGGCTTGGTAAAGATAGAGTTTTAGAGTTAGGGTCTATTGTATTTTTTTTTTCAAAATTGCTCCCCCCTGGTTTATGTGTTTTGAAGGTTACTATTTATAGATAAAATATTGCTTACCCTCAAAATTGGTCCCTCAACATCGTTTTTTGTAAATTTTGATTTTTTCTTATTTTTTTTGGATTTTTCTTATCAACATCGCCTCGAATGAGAAAAATTAATAATTTTTTTTAAAATAACGTGTCAAAAGTCGAATGCGTTCCCTAGATCTTTGAAAATTTAAATTCTTTTTTAGACGACATTGAAAATGCTAAAAACGATGCATATATATTAAAAATATATTTTTTTGGATTTTGTTTCACTATTTTTGGATTTTTTTTCAAAAACTTAATAAAACGATGGGTCAAAAATTGGGTAGCAATATATGCCCCCTCTTTACAATGCTTACGAAACAAAACTCCTCAATGTTTTGCATAGTAAGCTTTGTAAAGAAAAGAAAAGGAAAATGATCTCATTATCTTGAGCGACCTGCCCCTTTTGAAAAAAAAAAATGGTCTCTTTGTAGGGGCAACCAGCCCACACACTCACACTTACCCTGGTCTATTTTCATGGGCGACTTGCCCAAGTAGAAAAAGAAAGAGTGGTCTCATTGTAATGGGTGACCTACCTAGGTGAAGTAATGGTCTAATTGTAATGGGTGACCTACCCATATAAAAACATGGAGAATTGGTCGAATTGTAATAGGTGACCTACCCAGAAATGAGAAAAAGGAAGAGTGGTCGTATTGTAATGGGTGACCTACCCAAGTGGAGGAATGGTCTTCTTGTAATGGGTGAACTACCCAGATAAAAAAAAATGGAGAATAGTCTTGTTGTAATGGGTGACCTACCTAAAAATAGAAAAAAGAAAGAGTGGTCGTGTTGTAATGAGTGACCTGCCCAGGTGGATGAATGGTCTCATTATAATGAGTGACCTACCCAGATAAAAAAAACATGGGGAATGGTTGTGTTGTAATGGGTGACCTACCCAAAAAAAAAAAGAGTGGTCGTGTTGTAATGGGTGACCTACCCAAAAATAGAAAAAAAGGAAGAGTGGTCATGTTATAATGGGTGACCTACCCAGGTGGAGGAATGGTCTTATTGTAATAGGTGACTTGCCATGGAGAATGGCGAATGGTCTTATTGTAATGGGTGACCTGCCATGGAGAATGGTCGAGTTGTAATGGGTGACCTACCCAAAAAAAAAAAACTAAGAGTGGTCGTGTTGTAATGGGTGACCTACCTAGATAAAAAAACATAGAGAATGGTCGAGTTGTAATGGGTGACCTACCCAAAAAAAAAAAACTAAGAGTGGTCGTGTTGTAATGGGTGACCTACCTAGATAAAAAAACATAGAGAATGGTCGAGTTGTAATGGGTGACCTACCCAAAAAAAAAAAACTAAGAGTGGTCGTGTTGTAATGGGTGACCTACCTAGATAAAAAAACATAGAGAATGGTCGAGTTGTAATGGGTGACCTACCCAAAAAAAAAAAACTAAGAGTGGTCGTGTTGTAATGGGTGACCTACCAAGGTAGAGGAATGGATGGAGAGCACATAAAAGGAAGTGAGGGCTTAAAGGCACACTCGAAAGGAGGTAGGGTTAAAAAACGTGCTACCTAAGAAGTGAGGGCTCAAAGGCGCACTCGAAAAGAGGTAGGGTTAGAAAACACACTAGTTAAAAGATGGTGGCTCAAAAGCGCATTTGAAATGAGTAGGGTTAAAAAACGCACTACCGAAGAGATGGTGGTTTAAAAGAGCACATAAAAGGAAGTGAGGGCACAAAGGCGCACTCAAAATGAGGTAGGGTTAGAAAACATGCTACCCAAAAGTTGATAGTGTAACACCGATATGACAATTTTAAAAGCAATGCATTATGATTAATATGCATGTGTACTTACCTAAGAAATATAGGTTCCCATTTCTTCATGGTGTCTTTCTTTTCTCAAAAGTTGGAGTGTTGACAGTAGACTTCGATAGCGTTTTCGCCCTTGCTTACTCGAGTCATATCTTGTGATCTTGACCTCTAGGAATGACTTGATGTCATCAAACTTCTTTGTTCTCCACCCTTTATCTCAAGTGTTGCCAATTTTGACTAGTATTTTTCTTAGAAAGGGAATTATGAAGCCAACCCTACCAAAAGTTTTTTTTTTTGCCCCCCAGCTTGACCATGCCCCCTAGAGTTCAATTCAGGTTTGGGGATGAGGCTATGCGAAGGGAGACTTGGTTTTTGACAAGGAGTTGTTTTCATGCAGAATTTTTGGAATTTCAATGCTATTCCAGACACATAAATTATTTTGACATCGATTCAAAGCAAACTCATTCTGAAGAAATTCAAGTGATTCCTATGGAGAGGTTTCCAGAAGTGATGAAAACTTTTTGATTTTGGTGAAAAATATGAAGTGACACTTGGTTGGTCAGAAAGGTTTAAGATTTAATTTGAAGGTTACAAAGAACTAATTTTCAAAGCATTTATTTTATTTGCATGAATAATGATTTGGTTCGCATGAGAAAACACTGCCTACTAATCCAGATTGCTTGCCTTTGATTAGAAAGGGCTTGATTAGGCACGTAATGTAGGCTTAAGCTCTTGGTTATGAAGAAAAGGATATTTTGCAGGCTCAAAAGATGTTTAAGGATTTGTAAAACTAAGGATTACTTGTGCTTGTTTCCTGACCTTTTTCTTTCGAATTTCTTTCCAAAATGGTTTTCCATGCCCCTTAGTGTCAGGTTTAGGCTCTTTCTTTTTGTTTTTGTTTTCTTCATTTGGTCAAGTATTATCATATTGATTGATATTTTTTTTATGCTCAGAATTTTTAGATCCTTTGGATTTTTCTTCATGTCCTCAGCTTTGTTTGGGCACCTTTGATGGTTGAGAATTTTTTTCTATGCCCCTAGTGTTATTTAAGGCACTTTTTAGTATTGAGGATTTTGGTATATCTCTCGCACTTGCCCCCTAGTGTAGGGTGTGATTGACATGACTAAAAGATTGATGTCTTCTCCCAAGTGCAGGAGTGTCGAAGTAATAAATAACCCAGCAAGACTGGGGTCGAACCATATGGAGGTTAATTGTATAAATTATAAATGAAAATAATACAACAATAATAACAACAACAACAACAACAACAATAATAACAATAATAGTAGTAGTAGTTAATAGTAGTAGTAATAAAGAAGAAGAAGAAGAAGAAGAAGAAGAAAAAGATGAGAACTTTGAAATGGAATATTAATGTAAGGATTAAACAATGATAATAACAAATGTAAAGGTTAGAGGTTCCACTAATGATATGTCAAACAAGTATTATATAAAATCTTATTATTCAATTAGAAACCACACACAAAGAAGGTTCCAATCAGATTATAAATTGTTAACATGATCACATTAGTCATCTTATTCGATTAATGCTAATACTTGTAAATCTCGTCAGGCATTCATGATTATAAATTATGTTAACAACAAATCAAGTTCCTTTCATAGCTCAGGTATCGGTTATACCATATAGTAGGGTTATGAGAGTGCCAAGTATTTGTAGTACTAAGTGTTATACAACATAAATCTAGATTTGTCATTTAACAAGCAAAGTATTAAAGAGTGAACAAGATAACAAAAACAAAATATGTTAGTATCAAACATTAAAGTCCATATTAAGTTTACACTATACTTATTCTTACACCATTAGTGTAACCTTTTCACCTTGACATAATAAACTTAACTAAACATAATGAATGAAAGAAAAATAAATAAACAAAATAAGAACATAAATAAGATAAAAGTTAACTTAGAGAGGTGAGAAAGGTTACCTTCATGAACACCTCATAATTTTGTAATTCTCTTCTTCCTTCTTAAACAAATCTGAATCTTGTTGTTTCTGAGATTAAGTTGTTGTTCTTTCTAAGCTTAGGTTACTTCTTAGACTCAGTTTCTCTTCTTAGAATTTGGTATCTCTAGTATTTGTATGCTGCTATAATGTCCTTATGTTTTGCTGTGGATTCTGTTCCAATGGTTACCTCTAACAATGAACAACACAATGAAGTCAAGTCTGGACATATATTAAGATTAGAGCTACAAGATATGTTGAACAGCCATGGGATGAGGATCTCTCAGTTTACTAGTGTTAATCAAGCTGATTCTGAAGCTAGCATAAAGAAGAAACACTCTAATTCCCAAGCTTCTAATGTTGTTTCAGAAATGAATCATGTGTTGGGTTCTAAAGTTGATGAGTTGAAGGTAGGGTCTCAGCAACAAGACCAGCTAAACCTTAGCCCCAAATTGAATTTTTTAAATGCTTTGAAGGGTTCTAATGCTATTAACAATGAGGGTAGCAAGAACCTTGGTATTTCTCTAGTTCGTAATCTGTATTTTGCTCCCCCTACTATGACTGATGGTCGTGTGACAGTAGCTCCTCCACTTGATGTGTTTGAGGATGGCTGTGAAATTTGGAAATCCAGCCTAGTTGGTCATTTTGTGGGTTAGAAATTATCATATCCCGTTGTTAATTCTATTGCCAAAAGAATCTGGGGCTCCTACGGTCTATCAGAAGTTTTATCTTTGGATAATGGTTTCTTCCTATTCACTTTTGATTCTGTTGATCATGCCACTAATGTGCTGGAAAGAGCCCCATGGCACATGGCAAGCAGACCTTTGGTGCTTAAACGTTGGCAACCGAACATGCAATTTTTGAAAGGTGATTTGGTCAGAGTTCCGGTATGGGTTAGGCTGTATAATGTTCCTCTCCAATATTGGACTATTAAGGGGTTGAGTTGTGTAGTGAGTGCTATTGGGGTTCCTCTTCATGCTGATCATACTACATTGTTGCGTCAAAGGCTTAGCTACGCAAGAGTTTGTGTTGAGATTGATGCTACGAAGATGTTGGTTAAGGAATACGACCTTCGCTGTCCAAATGGGTT
>NW_011501012.1:35936-66899 GCF_000495115.2 Populus euphratica | reverse complement strand
AAGTTATGGTTTTTATTTTTAAATGCTATATTAGTAATTTCACTATACAATAAAAATATAAAGAGATCGATCTATCTTCAAACAAATTGATAATATCAATTAAACCTTGTAAAAAGATCATTTTGCCTATAGTAAAAGGTTCAGCATGCTTAGTTCTTTTAATATATTAGAAACAACTTTCAAGCATGCTAATAACTAAAAATATAGTAATTTTAATTAAATTAAATTAATGTTTTAATTTATAAAAATTTAAGGATAATGCATAACTCATTAGTTGTTTCACTACTAGAATATTGCCCAACACTGATATAACATTTTATCGGTATTTAAACACTGATTTTATTAGAAAAAGAATATATTGATGGAATTATAGATGACAATTGGTCGTTAAAAAACATATCATTAGTAATATAAACTATGTTAATCATTTCATCGGTAATATAATCACTGATAGATTTACATATAAAAAAGGCATGCCAAGAGAAAGAATTATAAATATTATTTCATTGATAATTCTATTGGTAATCAAATGCATATTATTGATGGAATTAAATCATCAAAGATTTACATAATGTCAATGGTAAGTCCTGTGAACTTAATCCTTTGGTAATTCTGTTTATAATTATCAGTGAAAAAATCATGTAATTTTTTTTTCAAATCTCTAGAAATTTTTAAATGACTTTTTCCCTCGGTTATTTCATTTATGATACAAATTATATCAGTAATAATATCAATATTATATTTAATATTTTAGAAAATAAAAATAAACAAAACAAGTAAGAAATTAAAAAAGAATAAACTGAAATAAAAATTAAATTTTTATTATTAATTTATCTAGTGAAAAGAAGCTAAAGGAGGAGATTGAGGCAGAGGCGAAGGCAGATCTTTGCTAAAATTAGATGGGAGATGAAATAGACCACATGTACTATTAATGATTGATAACATTTACTTTATCTTTCAGGCCAGCCATCTCAGATCTAAGTTAGGATGTCTTGGCATTAAGCTAGGCTATTCGAGAATCAACTTGTTCTCATACAACCCTTTATATGGCTAGAGATTGCTGGCTCAAACTCAATTGTGATAAACTAATAGTCGATACATTATGTCTCGTCTGTATATCTTTGGTAGTAGCATTTGATATACCATAAACCCAATTTCTATCAGGTCTACCAAATGATCCATTATTTAACTAAAAATCCAAATCGAGTTTCATGATCATCCTTGTATCTCTCCTATAATTAGGTGTAATACGTTCCTCCAAGACGTGTAGATGTCTGAAATCTCTCCACACAACCATTTCTTATTAGCTTGGAAGATCTCTTTATTTTGCATATTTCATTGATATTCCTATATCTCATACCAGAAATCACGTATCCTAATACATAAAAATAAATGTTTAGTTAAGATAATGAAATTTTTTTGAATATTTTGAGAAAATATATCATTTTGAATTCAATCTTACCTAATAGCACTATGATTCTCTTACACCCTCCTGACAAAAATGTTGTCAACCTCCTCCTAGTAAACTTTTTTTTTGGATATCAATTTAATAAAATAATTAGTTTATTAAAATTAAAAAACAACCTAATTAAATAATAAAAAAATTATTTATGTATATACTAACCTTGAACTTTTTAAACTAAAAATCAATAATAGGAAAGGAAATAACATTATAACTATATCATATTAAAAAAAAATAGCATCACCTTCCTTATAAGAGAGACTATCCAAAATTTTGTTACCTATAAATATATATTAATAAATAAAATTACAAAACAGTTGATTTTATTTATGAAAAATATTTATCAATAAAAAAAACCACTAGATTTTATTGTCCCTCGTAACTTTTTCATTTTATGCTCTACATGCAACCTAACAAACTAAATGACATGTACTTTGAAGCTAAACACAATATTTTTTTGCACAAATAACATGTTTTAATGAGTTTTATCCTAGAGTTTTGTTTTGGTATCTAGATCTATTTTGGCTAAATTGTGTTGATTCATTGATAATTAAAATAAATGGATACTAGATTATTAATCCTTACATGATTCCCAACATGTTTATGCCCTTAGGTTTGTCTATATCAGGTCATATATGAGTTCTATATTTGTTGGGTTCAACTTTAAGTGTTCTCCGTGTTCTTCATATTCTTTCCAAGAATATTGTCTTAACTACATGATTTGGACAAATTTTGATTAATTTCTTTTTCCATAACACTTCTTTGGAAACGATTAACAAACAGTCTAGTATTTATTTATATCAATAACATGTTTACAATAGATTTTAATCATTGGATTTCTTTTTTTAAACTGCAATCTATTTTGACAAAATTGTAAATTTTAAATGAAAATTGAAGTGATTGAATTCTAGATTATTGTTTTTTGCATGATTTCTAACACATATTTGCTTTTGTTTTGACCAAATCTGGTCTGTGTTAGGTTTCATGTTGCTAGGTTTCGTTTTATTTTCTTGGTGTTCACATTGTTCTTTATTTTTTTTTTTGTGTGTTTGATCTATTTTGTTCAAGTCTTTTTTAGTTTTTGTGTTTTTAGCAAATTTAATCTATTTTTTAACTTTGGTTTTATTTTTAGTTTGTTTTGAAGTCAAACCATGATTTTTTGTTCAGTTTATAATTAAAACAAAGATTTTGGATTAGCTTAGGTGAGTTACCCGATCGGGTCAACTCAGCTGGGTCAAGTAAAAAAATCTGGGTTAAAGGGTTTGTACCCTGTTTGTTTTGCCATTTTTTATGTTAAAAGTGTTTTGATTTAAGGGTGTGTTTGGCAAACACCTTTTAGGTGATCTATTTTTGTTAGTTTTATTACAAAAAATGAGTTTTACCAAACAAAGCCTAAAAGATAATAAAAAATATGTTTTTTATGTTGCATATGACCAAAAATCCTAAATATATTTGAGCATCTTTTTCAAGAAAAATTAAAACATTTTGGTATTTAAAAACAATATTACATGGAATTCACAATTCAAAGGGTTTTGGCTTATATTTAAAAATTATTTTTGGCAAGAAAATATTATTCACTTTTAATACGAGGATAAAAAACCTAAAATGGGTTAATATCCAAAATATTATTAAGAATAATAATTATATTATTTACTTTTAATATAAGGATAAAATGGTTAATATCCAAAATATTATTATGAATAATAGTTTTATTACTCACTTTAATATAAAGATAAAAAAACAAAAAATAAGAATTCTTTATCCTTTCCACTCATATTATTCCTAACTATCCAACCTAGAAGGATGATCGTTGATATGTCGCACATATGTGACAACAAGTAATTACACAAAAGAACTACATATACTACATAAAAATGCTAAAAAAACAACATTTTAAAAATAAATTACAAAAAAAAATCATTAGTTTTGTTTACTTGATATAATGAATCTTCAAAAAAAATTGAAAGGGAGTGGTTAGATTTATGATAATAAAAGCTTGATTTATGAAAAAATAAAAGAGGGAAAGTTTTGTGTTATTTTCTATATAATAAAAGGAAAAAGAGGAAGAGATAGGGGAAGGAGAGAGGGGGATTGTCTATCATGGTATAACTTAAATATTATCGACAAATTCACTAACAAGTATTAGTGACAAACATATTTCATTGGTAAATATTGTCTATAATACTAATATATATTTTTTTTTCATTTCTTAATTTCCAACTATAATTCTCTCGGTATTCCTGTTGGTGAATACCGAGGAAAATAACAATCTTATATTTTTTTAGTAAATATCACTATAATTTATTAATTTATTAATGGTATTGTTTTCATTGCTATTTCCATTTATATTTATTTGAAAATTTTCTTTTAGGGTTAAACTCCAAGTATTTGCAACTAAATTATAACAGCTCCTTTGACAACCGGAAATTTAGAAGTTGCCAATTGGAATTTTTTTGGGTTGCAGAACTATTGCAAATTTGTATTTGAAAATTTTCGTTCGCAATGTTTACTTGCGATTTAACTGTTTTCTAGGAGCACACAGATAGTATAAGTTCTTGGATATGGTTCTAGCTCAATTCACCTTCTAAATCTTAGTAACGTTGAAGCCGGTGCTTATTTATCATAAAAGCAAGGCATCTTCAAAAACTTTTGCTAATCTATTATTCGCCAGATACAATTCTTAGTGATGTCGAAGCCGGTGCGGTGCTTATAAGAAACTTTTGAGATATTTTTTCTTGATAAATTATTTGCCGTATCTTCTACTACTGGTTGAACCAGAGATCGTTTTCTTGTACGTGCAAGACAATTCTTTGACTTCTTTCGCTTCTTAGATGTTATTTATTTATTTATTTTGAGTTATGGAATGAAACTATTCCTCTTTAGGAGAAAGGATACTAGCACAGAGCACAAATACGAGCAGAGCGTGCACTCTCTAAAGTGCATCGATCATGTGCTGGAATCGATATTTTAGGGGTAATGGATAAGAATCGGCAAGATAAGAAAGAGATGTTATTAGTAACAATCATATTAGTAAGATTTAAAATTTATTTTTTAATGATTATATATTTTTATTTTTTAAAAATATTAAAAATTTATATTATCATTAATTTTAAAATTTATAAAATTCATGAAGTGGGTTAAAATACACACAAGCGGGTCTAGATATTTATATTAATAAATAAATAAATAATGTTATTTTCTGCATGCACCAACTTTTCTATAGGGTATCTTCTGAGCTCCAAAGAGGAATCCTATTGGGACCATCCGAGAGTCAAAAGAGAGTCTCATTGACATTCCTTGCGCTCAAAAGTTGGAATCCTCCATCCCGTCCTCCTCCACACCACGCAAGATCAATGGAATATATCTGCATATGCCCTAGATGGCTATACAAGGGTTAGAACCAGAAAATCAAACTCCCCTATGCATCTCTGCTGAAGATCTTGTCGATCTATTTATGCGTTCGCCGAAAGCATTTGAGATTAACAACGATCAACCATCTATATTTTACCTCTTTATCTGTTTGCCACTCACTGCATGCCCACATGCATTAGCTGACAATTTTGTCATCTCATCTTGTACTCTTTTTAACTTTTTATCCTGAAGAAAGTTGGTCTCTTGCATGTATAATCGAAAGCCATGTGAAAAGTCTTAGCGGTGAAGAATTATGGTTGCAATTTGTAATCGAAACAAAGAAAGAAAGTGAATCTTTCAATGAATAACCACGCATTTGAGATTCTTCTTTCCCAGCAAATGCCAAGAGGAAGTAAAAGAAACGAAAAAACCTATCGATATCTTAAACTTAATTATCCAATGGTTGATCATCCTTAATCTTCATCTCTCTGTCATGGCATTATCAGCTGCTAATATGTTGATCCGACATGCAATCAAGATTCATGCAATATTTTACAAGCTGGCTGTCGTTTGTAGAGATCACTTGTCAAGTTTGGTATCTTGACATATGTCAACGAAAACTACTGAACATGCTATCATTTCCTAGTCGACGTTGAAGCGCCTACAGGGTAGCGTCAGGAAATTTTGGAGTAAATTGTAATGAAGAAGAAACAAAAAAAAGTTTAAATTGTTAAAAAAACGCTATTTTAAAAGTATTTATTTGCCGCATAGAAATATAATTTTCAAAGAACAACAACGCATCTAAACATTTTTAAGAATAGAAAGAAAATATAGAAAGAAGAAAATTTTGTGTACTGGATTTTGTGTAATTACATGATATAAATACTTGAAGAAATAATGCAATAGAACTATGCATCTATTAAAAAAATATTATGTTATTCAATTAAATTAAATTAAATAATAATAAATTCAGTTTACTTTTAAGTTCCAACAATCACAACTATACACCAGCTTTTGTTAATAAAGCAAAATTTTAAAACCTAAAATAAATAATTTTATTGTCAAATTTTAATGTCAAGTACGGTCAATCTTTTATATTATAAATATTTATATAAATGATTCATTATTTTTTTTATGAATACATAAATTTTCTTCTTTCTATTCAATACAAATTATTCCAATAATTATAATCATTACCGTATATAAATTAATTAATTATAACCACCCATAAAAAAAACGATGACAACAATGTTCATGATGCAATAAAAATTTATATAATTATTAATTTTAAAATTTATAAAATTAAATACATACAAGTTAATTTAATTTGTTTGATATACAAACAAGATAATTCAAGTCTTAATGAATTAACAATATAAAATCACTATTCATTTCACTTAGAATGATTACCTATTCAGGTACATATTACATGCATGTTGTCTCAACAATCAGGGAACCACTACAACAAAACTAGTTTTAAACTACAAAAAATTAAATTAGCATTTTATTATTATTATTTCCATTTGTAATTTCACGGGATGTGTTTTATAATATCAAAAAAATATTTTAATTTCAACAATCCTTATTTGTTTTGATATATTAATATTTTCTTTTGAATTAAAAATTCCTCAAAACTTTTACCCAAAAATGGTTTCCCTCCAAACAAAATTACCTATTGAATATTTTGTTTATAACTCAACTTTCAAATACTATTTTGTTTACCTATTGAATATTTGTTATGTCTCTCTCATTCTCAAAAATGTTTTTTTTCTTGAACCTTTGTTCTCCCTCTCTCTTGAACCCTCTTTTCCATTCCTTCTCCCTCTTCCGTATTCCCTCACCATTCTTGTTCCTCTCTTTTTTTTCATCTTGAAGCTTTATTCTCATTCCCTCTTAAAGAATTTCAAATTATTTTTTGTATCTTACTTATGATATAATATTTTTTAAAATAGTTTTAAATTTTAAAAAATTAAAATCTTGAAAAACAAAATAAAGATTCAACAAAACAAGAAGTTCAACGTAATTACGAGAGCAGGCAAAAAAATGTAACATAAAAAATAGATTTAGAGTAAGAAATTGGTAGAAACACATTAATATAATAAGAGAGATCCACTAAAAAGACTTTATTAAGCCAAAATATTTTTAAAATTTGATATAAAATCAAGCTTTTGAAATCTACAAATTGCAAAATTAGACAAATATGAAACAATGTTCACAATATCATTTGGTAATTATGAATGAAACATAATGTTTTTTAGGCTTAAAAATGCTTCTTTTAAATTTATAAAAATCATGCATACAATACATGATCCTTATTAAAGATTTAGTATAGTTTGTATTGTTGATGACTTAAAGGGCTAATTCAACCTCTTAATAGAGCCATCAAATTTGCTAATAAGTTTTCAGATAAAACCAAGGATAAAACACAATTACAATTATTTCTTGGATGCTATGATTATGTGCAAGATTTTTATAGAAATGTTGTACACATCTTTATATAATTTGGCCTTAATATGAGGTCTATACCCAACAAATAAGGGACTTTATGTCTCTACAAAAAATTTAAGTCAATTTGAAGACTTACTAATAGGTATCTTTGAATATGATGTATTGTTAAGAAGGAAAAAGAAAGAAACAAGTTCTCCCTCTTAGAGAGAACATGTAACCTTTCTATTATAATGAATATATAGATATTTGATATTTTCTAGGTCCAACATATTAACCAATGACTATTTAAAGATGAAAGTAGTTTTAGAACCTTTGTATTAAGTTGTAATTACAAGGCATTAAAATTGTCACATTTGACATTATAAAGACCACTCATTTTTCTAAGGTTTTATTAAGAGGGTAAAAGGTGACTCCTAAAAATTCACCATCTATCATTATGATCATTAAAAACCATAATTGATCTTTTAGAATTTTAGTCAAGAAACATACTTAAAGGAACATGTTATCATCCTAGAGCATTTTTTCTTAAGTAAGTATTGTTAAGTTTCTTTCATTCCTAATATATTAATATGCCTATATTTTAAAGATTCATCTATATTATAGATAAAGTTTATTTTATAAGAAGTTCATATTATTTTACCATTCGTGATTGTCGCTTGAATAATGATATGCAATTGAAACAATCAGATAATTGGCATGATCATATATGATAGGTTATTCCCAATTAAGGTTTATGACATGTGATGGTCTTTCAAATATCATCAATGAATAACATAACAGACCTATGTAGGGTTATATTGACTTAGCTGTGAACATTAGATTTAACTAAAATCCTAGAATAATGATATGTGATTGTTCATTTATCATGGTGAAGAATCATATGTAATTTTGCTAAATGATTCATATACCTCCACCCCCTGTATTTAAATAGTGACCACTATTAGTTTATCTATCTAAAGCAAGATTTGAATTATCTAAAAATAGATGTTCCTTGTTAGACTAAAAGTTATAAGATTTCAATATAACAACAATGATTTATTTATCCTAAAGTGCATTATTTTGTTAATAATAACTTTTATTGTTTCTCTTTTCTTATAATGTTTTCATAACGAATATTTATGCATATCAATCTATAAAAATTCATCTATACATATATATTATTAGTAGACAATCATTCAAAATTAAAATACTTTTTGTTATAATTGTTATTAATCATCATTATTTAAGGGAAATAAAGATTTAAAAATGAATGGATTTGTCAAATTATTACCACTAACTGACACCTTAGAGTAATGACCTATGAAGGTTCATTTAGATTAGGAATTATTTATTGATATCTTGACTAAAAGAAATCATGTATTTTGAAAGGGAATCTTCATTTTTTTTAAACAAAAATATAGTGAAAATCTTAACCCTAATTGACACCAAAAGTAACTGCCTGTAATGGTTCATTTAGTTTTGACTTCATTAATGAATAACTAACTAAGAAAATGAACTTTTGATATTTTTTTTTTAAAAAATTGTTATAAAGAGTTGGAATGTTTGTCTATACTAACCAAGTCATTTTAATATAACCAAAGTACAAAACCTATTATAACATGGAGAAATGAATATGCATGATAAAGGGTACCATTCAATTAATCAAACTTAAGAGCAACGTTAATACAAACTCATACTATTGGATGCTCAGATTTCATACACATAAAAAAAAAATATATAGTAATGCTAAGGATAACTATGAATACAAAGCTAGATGGAACTTTAAAAGACTTGGACTAAATCCATAAAAACAACAAAACTCAAGAGGATTTCAAAATAAATTTGGAAATAAACAAGATTTGAAACATATACTTTGGTTGGGTTTTCATTTAACTAACCAAAAGGAAGAACTTTAACTTATTGTAATCAAAGGTACAATGCAATCCTAGTCACAAACCAAACACATTAACCATAAATATAGACCAGAAAGATATTCATAAAGTTATTAAAAGGTTGCAGTAATAATATTGAATAGAAAATACCATTATCATTGCAAAGTAACCAAACCATAGCAAATAAAAAGGACCAAATGAGCTTAAACAATGTGTTTCACAACCCAAAAATTAGTTAAGAAACAAATTTCACATCACAATAGAAACTAATTAGATTATAATGCCAAATTATATTATGTTATATTATATATATAGCCATCATTAATAGGAGAGGACTTAAAACTAACCCTTCCCAAAAACTATAAACTTTAATAAGCATCAAGATAAATAGGAACCATTGTGAAGTTCACAAATCATAAATATTATGTTGAAATCATAAATATAAGCATAGACATCATAAATTATAGAGATGCAAGAATAAAAATATCTCTCATAATATGCACATCATAAGTATTATATATCAAGACATTATCATCATAGATACAGGGATTATAATGCAAAAAATTATAGCCAGTATGGATATCCCAAATGATGAACACTAAGACATTAAAATAATAGATAGAGAGACAAAAATGTAGAAACATCATAGACAAAATACACATCAAAAGTAATAAATACTAAACATTTATCATCAAAGATAAAAACATTTTGGAATAATAATTAAGAAAAAGAAGTATACACATTATGGATAAGGAAAAATAAATATGAACATATGCATGTATAGAAGAAAATGGGTGTATCAAAGCTAGAAAATCAAAGTTTGGACTATTCCATTTGACTTCTAGGGCTTTTGGACTCCTATATTTCTCTGATTTTTTAGGTTTTTTTATGTTCTCTCTCATTCTCTATGCTCACAATCTATTCCATACCTATCCTTATTCACTGTATCTCTCATTGCTTTTATCTATAGCTTTTTATCCTTTCTGAATCTAAATATTGCCTCCTTCACTACCTTTACTTCTCTTTCTCCTAATTCTTCCTTTTTTTTCTATTTATCTTTACTCTCACTGTTATAACATAAATAAAGAAGGGAAAAAAGACACTAAATGCTTTAAATACCCTAGGATGAACACAATTGAGTTCTCATTGTTCAGCGACAAGGACAAATTTGATTACCCTAGAAGGGGTTAGGATAGAGGAGTATTATGGTTTTGCATATGTACAAAGTGAAATTAATCACTGAAAGGGGAAGTTAAAGTCAATAGGGTTATTGTGTATGGAATTTATTATGGCTGCAAAGGAGAGGAAACCAACATTAAAAATAGAAAAAATAACATTAAGGAACAATGATGTAGTATCAATGAGTAATTGACAGGGTAGAGGAGAGAAATTGAATAAAAATTAAAAAATAAGGTTTAGAGAAATGAGGGAAGAATAAGATGAAAAGGTATAAATATTTTGGCTGAAATGACAATGTTCGGAGCATCTAAAAGGATACTTGATTTTAGTGTACTTTTTACTTTAGTCCTTCATCACCTGATTCATGCAATTAAGGATAAGTCAAACCAAAACACTAAATTTTTTCTTAATTGGATCCTTGGCTGAATTAGAAGGCACCTCCAAAATTTATGCTTTTATCTTATTGTAACACTCCACCCAAAATGGACTATGTCTTGCTAGTGAGGTGGGGTGAGATCCCACATCGAAAGCGAGTGTCCAAAGCCAAGGTTTTATAAGCACATGCTCACCTTAACTAGTAAGACGCATTTTAGAGCCACACGTTGCTGCCAAGAACAAACCCATAAGGAGAACCTGGGTTGAAGCCCAGGGAATGGGTGGACTAGGAAGCCCAAAGCGGACAATATCTTGCTAGTGGAGTGGGGTGTTATATTTGGTATTAGAGCTAAGGACGGCTCATCTTAAGGTAGGAAAATTGTGAGATCCCACGTCAAAAGTGAGTGTTCAGAACCAGGGCCTTATAAGCTCATGCTCACTTTGACTAGTAAGACGTGTTTTGGAACTATGCGTGGCTACCAAAAACAAACCTATGAGGAAGACCTAGGTTGAAGGCCAGGGAATGGGGGGACTAGAAGGTCCAAAACAGACAATATCTTGCTAGTGGGGTGGGGTGGGGTGTTACACTTGTGGTCTCTAAATCTTTAATTTCTTTAAATTTGGTTAGATTAGCTATTAAATCAACACTTTTATTTAATTAAGCCCCTAATTGAATTAATAGGGCTTCCTAAGCCAAGAAAATTTAGCATTTTGGTCCTTGATCCTTTAATTCTTTCAATCTTAATCAATTTCTTTTTAATTACATCCCTCTCAATGCATCTCGACTAAATTTAAAAAAAAAAAACCCTATCCAATTTAAACCCAAACTATTTTTGTTCTTATTAGATAAGATTTTTAACTAGCTTGATTTGAAAATGATTTTAAAATTTATTTTTTCTTTGAAAATAAATTTTACTATTTTTAAAAATTACTTAGATGTAAAAATAGGTTACAAAAAGAAAAATATCTTACTAAGAGAATTAAATGATAAAGATCCATATCATGACATGTATGTTACAAGTTATTCCATTAAGACCTATATTAGGGCAAAAGTCAATTCATTTATAGTTAAAACCAACAAAAAATCCTAAGCTAATTTTTCTAAGAGAAGATCTGTTAGTTTTTTAATTCATATTATTTAGAGTTACTAATATCATTAATGTTTTTAACCACATGTTTGATTTTAATTGTAGTTATAGTCATAATAAAATTTATAACTATAATTTCAATTAATATTAGAACCTAACCTCTTGGCTATTGTGTCTTAACAGAGTAGTACCATTTTTAGGTTTTGTTTGTTTCATGTAAAATAGTTTATAAGAAAATGTTTTCCAGATTTTTTCATATTTGTTTTTGGAAAACAAAATTATAAAATATTTTCATATATTAATTTTTCTTAAATATTTTATTGGAAAAATATTGATAATAAATATTTTATAATTAACCTTTAAACTTAGTTTATTTGATACAAGATATTTTTAACTCATAAAAGTATGTAAAATATTTTAGAAATAACGATTCACTTACAATATCATCCAATCATTTTAACGACCTTCATCTCATCACCACTATCACCTTACAATATCATCCAATCATTTTAACAACCTTCATCTCATCACCACTATCACCATCTCCTCTTGTAGCACCACCACGTCCTCTTTCATTACCACTCCACCACCAACATCTTTATATTACCAGCACCTTTATCTTACACCCACTCCCATCACATAACCACCATTTTCTCCTCTATCATCACTTTTTTTTTTCATTATCACTACGATAATCTCATAATCATCACCACCACCTTCTCCTTTATTATTTTCATCTTATCACTAACACCACCTCCTTTTATTTTACTATCAGCATGACCACGTCCTCACCATTATTATCCTCTCATCATTACTTTCTCCATTATTATTATTATCATCGAGAAATAGTTTACATATAAATTTTTTATAAGAAAATATTTTTTCAAGTTAAATATTAAAAAATATTTTACATTTAAAATCTTTTATAATAAAACATTTTACATGTAAAGTATTTTATGAAAAGTAAAATAAATGAAATAACTTGAAATAAATTAATTTCATCGTAAGGTTTATAATCTCCAACTGTTTTTTAGCATTCTTGCAGAAATGGTGTGATATAATATTATGACATTATTTTTTACGGTCTTATTTAATAGTTTGATATTCGAAGTTTGAAAAAGGTCGCTATCTTTCAGACTAAAAAGAGAGTGAATACCATCGTTTGCCTTTCTATTCAGGCAGATGTAACCATGGGCAAAATATTCTCAATGAACATACATATGAGAGGCATTTTTATGATCTTTTAATTGTATAAGCTATTCTTTACGTACATCAACAGTTCCCGACAAAAAGTTGAGGAGAGCGAGAGAATCATACAGCTAAGTCAATGATGGACCCAACCATTTGGATTGCTACGAATAACTGGAATTTATTTTTTAAGGTTAGAAACCTCCGAAGCTCAGCAACATGTGATGCCTCGAGGAATCGTTTATACCATTTAAGTTCTCTTTTATTATTAAAATGAGAGGAATGTATTTAATCCTTTCATGGACAACATCTTTTCTTTATTTTTTTAAAAACAAGAAAGAAGGACATCACAGTTAATCATAGATCAAGGAAGTTAAATATTGAAATCTAATAATTATTAATATCGTATTCTTTAGCATGTCTAGTTAGAATTGAACTTCTAAATTGTTATGATCTATAGGAATGGAAAAATCAAGAATGTTAGTTTGTTTTTTTATATTTTTATATAAAGTGTTTAAGTTAATTTGTGTATATCTCGACTAATTTTTATAAACCTTGAAGTTAATAATAAGATAAGTATCCGGTGATTATCAATACTAGTAACTTTAGAGCTCGAATATGAAACTATAGAGAAAATAAATTTTTTGGTTCAATCTCTTGCCACTAATCCATTAAAAAAAAAAATGTTGGTTTGAATTTGAATTATTACGATTTCATTTTACTATGTTAATGGCTAGTTAGAATTTTTTTTTTAAAATGATATGTTCATTATTTTTTACTGTAAAAAAAATCAAATCAATAATTATGAATATTTCTAATATATTAAATCATATAACATCTAACGCAAATGGCTTACATCTCAACCACTTGTGCCAACCTTAAGCTATCTTTACGTTCAAGTTGGAGGAGATTCTCTTGGCCTATCAGTATAAATACCTTGTTGGGCGCATCCATTTCCCCAAGCCATCTTAACTAGTTTTCTACTACTCTTGCAGATTTAGCAACTATTTACTTCACGAGGATCGCATGGACTCCAGAAAGGAGTCGTCCGAGATTTCAAGGTTCTCACTCTCACTCTCACTCTCTCCTCTCCACGCATGCACATATACATGGAAACCGACATGTACATGGTTTTCATTCAAGCTATATCGTGCATGTCATATTGTCAAATTGGTGACCTTCATGTCAAGCTAGTTTTTGATTCCTGAACCCTAGTTTCTAGCGATAAATAACTTGATGACTATCCTTTTGCAGGAACAAGTGTGCTGCATGCTTTAGACAATTCAACAGAATGGAACACCTAGTGGAGCACATGAGAATATCGTATCACTCAGTCCATGAACCCATGTGTGGAATCTGTAAGAAACATTGCAGATCTTACGAGTCCTTGAGGGAGCATCTTATAGGTAAATGTTTGTTTTCTTAGCGTGTACAACTCGGAGCATTTGGTTTCCTCTTCGGTAGCTTAAAAGTTTGATTTGCTCTTACAGGGCCATTGCCAAAGCAAGAATGTAAGAATATTTTCAGTGTCCGCGGATGCAAATTTTGTTTAACCATCCTTGGTAGCCCTAATGCTCGCAGAGTTCACCAAGAAAGATGCCAGCTCTCCGGTGTAAATGCTGTATTAATCTTCAACTTAATACTTAGAAAAAAAAAAAGATAAACTAAATTAAGTTTTGTTTTTCAACCGAATTAGTTCCAAACTAAAAGATACCTGATCACTAGTTCTTTCATTGTACACTCCAGGGACTCCTTGCAAGCTTTGCTAATTTAGGCCTTCGGGACAGCCTGACACTCGACAGTGGTTATGCAAGAGGTCGACAGGTAGTTGCCCTAGCTTACAAAATGGTTGGAGGAGGCAGCGATGGCTCCTTAGACCTTTGCGCAAGGGTTTGCCTGATTGACGAAAATGAAAATATTATCTTCCATACCTATGTCAAACCACCAATTCCTGTCACAAACTATAGGTATATACGCTATAAATTTATATACTGCTTCTGCCCGAAATTCAAACAATGCAGTCGTTAATAGTGAATTCAATATTCTTCAAATATTTCTAGGTATGAAACTACAGGCATTAGACCAGAATACCTAAGGGATGCAACACCATTAAGGCAAGTTCAAAGGAAGATTCAAGACTTCCTTTGTAATGGAGAACCGACGTGGAGAATTCGTCCTAGCGGAGGAAAAGCCAGGATTCTCGTGGGTCATGACCTTGACCGTTTGCAACTAGAATATCCAGCTGTAATGATGAGGTTAAGTTTTTCTCCGAAGCTTAGCTATACAAGTCATAGCCTCAAAAATAATTGCCTTGATCTACTTCTAATTATTTATCAGTTTAAATTATAAAAATTCATCTTTTATAAAAATATATATAATGTGATTAATTAAGATGGATGGACGGATGGATTTCATTACAGGGATACTGCGAAATATCCGCCACTGATGAAAACAAGCAAGCTCAGCAACTCCTTGAAGTATCTAACCCAAGCCTATCTCGGGTAAGCACATGCATCTTCTGTTATATTTGTTTTCCTTCCGTGTCTAAGTATATGTTTAATTTACTTGCAGGTATGACATCCAAACTGGTATCCAAGATCCTTATGAAGATTGTGTTGCTACAATGAGGCTCTACATAAGAATGAAATCACAAAATCATAAGATAGAGGATTACCCTCTCGCTTCTGATCCACAAAACCGAAACAATTTTGCTTCGTGGAGGCAAAGTGAGCTTGAAAGGATGAGCCCCGAAGAAATGCTTGCAATATCAAGATCTGATTACTACTGCTGGTGCTTGGATTCTTAAGCAAGGGACTTTCCCGACTAGTAAGCAAGGGCAACTATGTGTCCAGGCGAAATTAACACAGTTCCAAACTATTCGATATTGTATATTAAGAAGAAAAATAAATTGGGAAGCTTCTGCCATTCCATTACCACTCCCCTCTAGATTACTGGAACTGAATATGTTATTCAATATGTAATAAGTAGTTTCTTTAATATAAATGTGGCAATATATATTTAATAAAAGTATAACACATAATGGTAATTTATGTGTTAATTAATGTAATTTCCGTGTCTAATTTTAAGTTTTTATGCAACTTTCCTTTCTTTTTCTTTTTTTCGAAAAACGTAGTACTATAGCTTGTAATAAACACATACAAATTTTAGCCTCCTTCTAGAGATATTGGGTTTGAATTTCTCTTTTATAACCTAGAAAACTATACACACACACACACACATTCAATATGGAGTCCAATATTTTAGAAGAATGATGCCAAATGATTTCATTGATAATGTATGTATGTGTAATTACATGTAGTTTGAAAATGTAATCAGATATACACGACTATCTACAAACCTATCTTGTTTAACTAAGTTGGATTTTGAATTTAATAAATAGCCTATAATTCGCAAAGAAATCCTAAGTTTCTCTTTCATGAGTAGAAAGCTTTCCTTAGAAACTAGTTTGGTAAATTTGTTAGTGTTGGAATTGGTTTATATATAAAATATGTAGGGTCCTTTAAGGCTAAATTATATGTGAGTTCCACTCACTATTGAGGTTAAAACCATATTGAATTTTGAGATCTAACATAAGTACTTTAACATAGAATTTCAACATATTTTAAAAATTAATTATAGGTAAATGAGAAATTATTTTCAATAAACTTTTGAATAGAAAATTTTTTAATTCTAACATAGTTTTGTAAATTGGACTATGAGCTTGTAAGCTTATGAATTTGGGTATGAGTTTGGTTAATGAAGAATACTTTTTGCTATTAAGTCTCTATTTGATCTATAATTTATATTTAGTCCTTAAAATATCTTAATGCATGAATCAACACATTAAGTATGTTATGAGAATGAATATTTTTCATGAATTTGAACATTCATTATTGTTTCATGAATTATAAGTAATTCATGAACCATGAACATTCATGAATTTTTTACAAATATTCATGAATTATGAGTAATTCATGATGTAAACCCTTGTGTAAATATAGGATCAAAGGTGATAAGACCTCGGCAAGTAATGTAAACTCGGGATTGAAAAAGATAGATCAATGATGGAAATAAAAAAAAAATGTGATGTGTAATGGAAGGGATGACCTTCATAAATATATTTAAAGGTAGTATTTAAGTTCAAATGAGAATTGTGAATTTTAGCTTAAAATGGATAGAAGAATTAAGAAAATTTAAATGAATATGTTTTGAGAATGAGAATAATTCCAAGGAATTATAATGTAAATAAAGGATGAAATTTAAGAAAAAAACTATAATAAAAAAAAAAGAGAGAGAGAGAATGTTGGTGTAAACCTCAGTTAAGAATCGGTAATGTTATATTGAAATAGTAACAAGTCTGTAAAAAAAATGATGAAAAGGTAAAATAATTTTTTTTTAAGGAAATAATCCCAAGAAATTAGTAAAGTAACCAATATGATTCCAATAAGGATTGAACAAGAAAATTTAGATTTTTTATGTCAAATCATGTACTAACCAGTTTTACACTATTAAATATAACTTTTAAACTAATCGTTGGATCAAGATGAGATTTTATGTGAAGTCACTTAACATATTGTTTTACCTCAATTTAAGATTTTCAAGAAATCAAAGTTCAACAAGGCCCTGAAAAAATATGGACAGTTGGGTAGGAAAAAAATTGGGGTAAGGGCTAAAATAGTCATTTAGCAATAAAATCCATATTCTTCTTCTCCTTAAACCTGGTGTGAGCTACTGGAAAATAAGGAAGAGAGAAGAAATTGGGGTTTAAGCCTTTCATGTTTTTTTCATTAAATTCATGAGAGAAAATTATGAAATTAAGATAATAAAGGCTTTAAAAAGAGAGTTTTAATGAGTTTAGAGAGGTAATTGAGATAGAATAAGGTTTTTAAGCTTGGGAGAAAGAAAGACACTAGAAGTTAGAAAGAGGAGGAAGAGAAGATGAAGAAAAACTTGATTTGCTTTGCAAATTTCTTTTAATACCATGTGATTAAAAGGTAAGAACCATCTTTCTTATGTTTGACTTTGGTTTTGCCATAAATTGAATTTTAAAGTGTTGAATGGATTAATATGCAACGTTGAATTTTATGGGATTGAGTTATTGTAATGATAATTTTAGTTTAAAAGCATGTTCTTGGACATGAATAACAAATGAGTCTCAAACAAATTGGAAGAAAAATATACCCTCCTTTAGTGGGAAGATTTTGGCCAAAATATATAATTTAGGGGAATGGTTGACTTGCATAATTGTATATGTTTAACATGAAATGATGCATTAACAATGTGAAGGTTTAAGCAAACTTGTCTAGGTTTAAGCAAACTTGTCTGGTTAATGGATGAATGATTTGTGTCATGTAATAAATTGATTATTGAGAGACTTGTATAAATAATGCTAAAAAATGTATTGAATGGAAATGATTGTCTTAAACGGTAAATAAATGCATAAAAATACTTGGTTGTGAATCAAACATTCAAACAAAAAAATTGAACAATTTTATTACCTAACTTTTAGCTAGAATTAGAACTAGTAAATAAAGGAATTTGAAATATATTTATTTATGAAAGTTGTAGCTAAAGATGTTAAATTTCAAATGGTACTTACTTTGATTAATTTAAAAATGTAAAACCTCAAATATAGATAGAAAATGAAAGGAAGGTCAAACTAAATCTTGTTGGACAAATTGCATATGCTATTGTAATAGATGGTTTTGAGTGTGTGGTCGCAGAATTGAGTTTTCTTTTCTTTATAAAAGTTGTAGCTTTATGTCGTAAATTTTTATATAAATAAATCATACTTAAAACTAAGTTTTAAAAATTTATTTATGATTGAAACACTAAACAATGTTTGGGGTTGAATAAACTAAATCAATTAGTACTAATCAATTTCAATCATTACTTAGAATTATTGTTGATTAAGGGTTATAATATTTGAACTGATAAGAATAAGTATAAACATAAAAAATACGTGTATATATAAGTCGTGATGACAATTGTAAATATGTATGAATATGGGTTCTTATGATCAAAAAATTGCAAGTGTGTGTTGTAAATGTTAAATCAAATCTTAAAACATGATGGAATTAAGTTATAATGTATAAATATTTGCTAGTGTGATTAATGAGGAATGAAATATGAAATATGTATGAAATAGATGGGTTGGACTAATATTTATCATGTGTTTGAGAAAATACTAGACATTGGAAATTGTTGACGAAAAGGCTAGGATATTAGATCTGATTACAAAGTGAATATATATATAACCTTAACATGCCATAAATGGCGTAATATTTGTTAAGATTAAAAAGTGATATTGTCAAGATATAAATGATAAAAATGGTTATTTGTATGAGCTAACAAAACTAGCTGGTCAAAAATAACATAATAAGCATTGGATATGAATGAATGTGATTAAAGAACAAAATAGTATATTCATTAAAGTTTAATTCAATCATAGAAGATGATGTGAGTGACTATATGAGTTTTAACATTGATATAGGATATTCATTGAAATTCAAGGACTTTGAAAGTAGAAACTCAAAGCAGAAGGAGCATACCACCACAAATACACCAAATAGGTGCTTGACACATCATAATAACTGAATTTAAATGGCGTCGTTTGTGTGGATGATTGGGTTTGATTGGCATACTTGTGAGGATGGCCGAGATAATGTGACAAACTATATGGATAGCAAGCTTTAAACAAGATATCAAGTTGTAGTGAAAGGTTTAAAAGTGACCGACATAATTTAACGAATATGACATCAGGTGAGTACTAACCATATTACTTGATATTAAGAACAAAATTGTTTAATAGTTGAAGAATTATGAAAAATTTGTTAATAAAGAAAAACTCATGATGAGTCTTAAGGATGACAGAGTAAGGGTTGGTGACAAATAAATAAATGTAAATGAATATTATATATCTTGAAAAAAGAGCTGGTTTATTTGGAAAACTTATAAAAGGAGATTAAGGTGAGGCATCAATAGAACATAGGATGGTCAAGATAATGGATATATCACATGATAAAGTAATGAGTAATGATGTTAGTAGTTAAACCAGAAGATGATGGATGATTATAGGCCAGTACATATGATAGGTGAATGATTGTTATTCTAGGGTTTTATATATAGAATAAAAATAATGTTTAGATATACCATGAGTGGTGGCAATAGTGAAAGTAAAGTGAATTAAAAGTGAGACAATAAAGAGTATTTATATGTGATTCCAAGTCGAGTTATTGAGATGGAATAATTGTGTCTTGTTTCTAGACTATTAGGAGAGTCAGAACATGATGTAAAGGTAGTAAAAAGATAGTTGTTCTAGCAATTTACACTAAAGGATTTTTAAGGTAATAAATGTGTAAGGTATGCAAGTATAAATTAATTGAGTTTAAAATAGTTGTAAAAAGGTTAAAACATATGACTTCGAGATTGTTGAAAGATTGTATGAGAGTACATGTTAGGACATTTGCCTCCTTAACAACTAGGAGGTTAAAGCTCTATAAAAGATACTTCCGTTTCGTATAATGAGCAAGAAATATATCATAAAATATGAAGTTAATGATTGTTTTAAAACAATAATAAATGACAAAACAAAGATTGATATGATTTATATCTTAGTTATATTTTTGGAGTTTTTATGTAAATTTGAGATTTATCAGGATTATACTAAAATATTGATTTAAATTATCTAAATATTATAGGATTATGCACTTGAATTGATATAAATAATGAAAATCATGACATGAAAATCACGACACTTGGATTGACAAAGATAAGGTAAATAATAGAATGGAAAGATGGATTCATATAATTAGAGTATAGATACTTATAAGATTAATTATAATCAAATTGATTGTATAAATAATGATTGAATTAATTAATCGATAAGTTTAAATATAAAAATAATTTTTTTAAGATAAGAAATTTGAATAAATTATTGATTTTTATGCTAAAAATCTTTTAATAAATGCGATGATAATTCCTTATGTTACAATGATAAGTGGTAGCATTTGTTAGGTGAAAAAAAAAGCTATTTTAATTATATGAAAAAATAAATAGTTTTAAAATAAAAATAGGATAAATAACTCTCCATTATTTTTTTAATGTTTGATTTTAATTATTAATTTACTAAATTTCACAATAGAACAAACTGGAAAATCTTCAAAAAAACAAAAATCAAATGTGGTTAAATCATTGAATGCAAGGTATTACTATGATTGCAATGTCTTCTCTTATAAATGTTTGTGAATTACGTCTGTCCAGCATGACGGGTTTCTTTAATATGATAACACTAAGTATTTGATAGTCAACATAAATAAAAGCTTGTTTTATACTCCCTATGTCCCACTGTCCCTCAATATGTCATGCCATTTTGAGTGTCCATTTTAAAAGTCAAAGTATAATAATTCCCATAGTTTCATTCACTTTCAATTTTTATCCTTGACCCATTTTAAAATTAAAAAAAAAATACTTAAAACAAGAACATTGAACTATATAATATGTGTGGGTAAAAGTGGAAAATGATAACATCATTTATTTTATTTTTTAATTAAAAATCACGCTTTTCTCAGGGTATTAATCAAGGTTTTAATTGATGTATACATTGGAATGAGAATTATAATATGTTTTGGTCTCTTTTTTATTAGAAAAATGATCGAATTTACATAATGAAATTAAAGTATATTAGAATTGTATCGAAGATCTAAGAGTCAACCAATTCTAATATTATATCAAATGTTTAAGGAAAAAAAGAGGACTTCACTTTCTTTTTCTTTTCTTTTTTATTAAATAAGTGATATCTAACGTTAGATTGCAATGTTTAGAACAAACTAAGTTAAAATCAAACGATAATAGAATATTGAATCTAATGGGTGTGGAATTATACTCTAATAATTAATATTTAGAATTTAAAAACTTGTTCTAAAATGTAGAGCTGCTTGTCTTACAAGAAGGAAAAAAAAAAAAGTAGAAAACAAACTCTTTACTGATATTGGATAAAGAAATTAATAACCTATACTTCATAGAATATTGGATAAAGAAATTAATAACCTATAATTCATAGAATATTGAATCTTTTATAAATACAACCCAAAAACAACTATTGCATACATGGATGAATGAAAAAATCTTGCTGATCCAATTAATTGTACGAATCTTAACCATGCCTGATATCGGAACTAGCAACCAATGTTCTCAATCTGGATCATGCCCACATATTTGCTAGTACCTAGTCAATTATATAACCCATTTCCAATATTTAGTTTAGATATCAACATATTTACAGTTACAATAACCTAAGATGATTGATTGATTAAATATTGATGGTACATACCCTTCAATTGAAAAGTTTCGAGTAAGGCGTTCAAACAGCAAAATGAATCTCTTTCATAGTCATGCCATAGATAAAATTTCTAGAATACTATCAAAATACGGATCATACATCTCAATTCAACTTTGCTCGAGACCTAGAAAAGAATTCACGAACTTCCCTGTACTGTTTTAAGACGACGTTGTAGAGTGGATGGACGGGTTCCAGGAGATTTGGATAGGGACCCAGCACCTGCCCGGGCACGGATGGAGAATCGTAATCCTTGGAGCAGCAATGCTGGCATACAGAGAGGCCACTTAGACAATAACATGTGTGATAGAAGTCTCGGGGCTTCCCTGGTTTGTCTCTGAATCCACCATTCTCTAACTGTAGTAGCCACATTACACAAAATGTATCAAATATCCGTTAAATAAGATAATCCAAGAGGTGCTCAAATATCAAAGTAAAACCAACTTCTCCACTCAATACAATTTTCCGCTGCCACAAATGTCCATGCAACAAAACATAACCACTAAGTTTGAGGTAACCTACAAATTCCTCTGAATTTGTGGTCGATTAAGTTCAAAATTTCCTCCTTTTATGTTCTTTTTTGTGTGTGTACCCAAAGGTTATATCTGTGTGTGCACATTTTCATAAGCATGCACATATGATCACATAGATGAAGGAAACACGTTGAGAATTAATGAAACTGACCTTAAAGATGAAAAATAAACCTTTATGGACCATATTGAAAGTTTTCATACTCAACTTGCAAGAGTGTTAAGGTTTAACAATGGGTACTGCATTTGGGTTAGCATGAAATTACCAGAACTTTTTCCCTCTCTTTGCTAGTATAGAACCACAAGCCCAAATGAGGTGCAAGAACCTGAATCTTCGAATACGTTTAAAATGCCACCAGCCAATAATGACCTTGGTCCAGAACACTATTGTTTGGCAAGTATGGAATGCTGAGAACCTCATGCCTTGTTTTAAAAACATGGAAATAAAATGCAACACAAGGAAAACCACCTTTCTTTCCGGGAAAAATAAAACAGTAAAGTCTAGGGCTTGACCCATGACAAGAAGGATCAAAATTATTATTATTATTATTATTATTATTATTTTGTGTTAGGGATAAAAAATACTGGAAAAAAAATTAGCAAGCAAGTGTGAAAATGATTCAGGCTTTCCAAGATACTATCAAAAGCAATAATCAGACATAAGAAATAGACATAAAAAGTCATCAAAGTCAGAAACAAGATCTTAAAAATTCAATGACAGGGTCATCAATAAATAGAAAGAGTTCTTCAATTTTGACCTGTGAGCATAAAAGTATGTACTGCTGCAATGCCAAGCTGTGAAAAAGAGGTTCCGTTTCTACGTTTCCCAAAGATCGAGTATGATTAGAACTGGTGTAGTTCACTGAACAAGAAGCATCCTGCTGCTCTGCAGCCGTGTAAGAATAAAAGGTGAGAAAAATCACATGACAATTATGCATAACTGTAAAGCCAACATAAGATGAAGTGAAGAAAACATAACCAATCTACCTCCATTCTTAAAATGGCAAGTCTCCTCAGCCCCAGATGAAATTCCATCAGTATCTTCTCCTTCAGAAGTACTATTTCCAGGGCTGTCCTCTTCTCCGGAATCAAATAGTGATAGATATTCACCAGTAACCAGGTCTATTCTTTGTAATAATGCAAGCACGCCTCCCTGAATACATATTTTTTAACTCACTATAAAAATGAAGCACTTAACAACTTGAAACAAAGAACAGAAAATACCTGCCAAAAAGAGTAGCAACCATCAACCAATTTGTTTACTCTCCCCTGGAATCCACACTCCACTCCTTGTCGAAAGACGACCCAATCCTAATACAATAACCACCAAAAGCTTTCTTACGACATGTTCAAGAAATTCATCACACAAAAATTGATACATAAGAGAAAAGGAAAAATTTTGGCAAATGATGACAAAGAAAGGCAACATTGTCTTACAATTAAACCAGCCAAGTCCAAATGGTTAACCTCATTGATCAAAATCATGGCAGCCAATCCACAAAAAGTATACCTGATAACCAGGTATTCAAACCCATGAGATGTGTTGCTTGACTAGGAAAGAGATCGGACCACAAGCAGACACATATAGAAGTTGAATTGAGGGCTAGCAAAATAGAAAACTTATAATCTCTTTAACAGATATGGACTTAGAGAGAACATACCCACCATGAGCTTCAGAACCAGGTTCTCCTGCAATCCCACCTTCATATGTCTGACAGCTAAAGTTGGATATCAAAAAGAAAGACTTATAGTTGCTTACACCATCAAGAAATATAAACAAAAGGCAAGTGTAATACTTTTGAGGAATTAATCTTGTATGCAAATAGAAAAACTACAGTATGACTTGTCAAAACAGTCACTGGCATAATAGAGCTAAAAGAGTATTCCAAAATGACACAAATCTAAGGACAGCATGGTGTAACTGAAGCAACCTCATCACAAATTAATTGCCACCTATTGATGTAACAAGCACATATGATGTCCATCTCTCTAGCACATGACGCAACCCAGCTTTGCCATTATACCATTCTTATAGAGCACTATAAAGATTCATTTATCTATAAAATCAAATAAATATTTCCCCTACCAGCTTACAGAAAGCTTTCAACAGTCCAGTCTCAATCAGAACTCCAGCATCATTAGTATATCATTTGACAAATTACATGATGCTGTATTGGAAAAAAGAAAGTTTACTTGTTTGTTTGTAATTTCTTACGTTTAAAATCTTATTATTATATAGGTCAATTTCTAGGATTTTTTTTGTTGTTGTTAAAAATATTTTATCCGATTCTTAATTCATATTTAGTTTAGAATACTGAGTTTATTGATATCTATATAAACACATCCTTTGTAGGAGAGAGTGTTAACGATGATAAATTGAAATTCAGAATTATGTATTGTTTCTTCCATTTATTAGAACCCTCTTACAAGGTTTTTTCTTTTCTATATAGGGATTTACGCTCTTCTATAGGTTTTCTTTCTTCTTGCACAATTTTTCCCTGTCCTCTAGGGAACTCAGCTCGTTCTAACTTTGCTACTATCTGTGCTCCATCAATTTTAGCATCAGAGCCTACAGTTGGACCATACCTTAAACCACAAACCCTAAATTCTTTTTGTCAGGAAAAAAACAGTGGTTAGAAGAAGAAAAAAAAATTGACAACTAGAGAATGTGGAAACAAATCCCTCTCGCCCTAGAATAGCTTCTATATCAAGTACTTCAAGTCAAGATAGATATTTTGTTGCTGCCAAAATCGTTGTCAAACACCAAACTTCTTTATTGCACCACATTGCTTCTCATCTTAAATTCAACAGAAGCTTTATAAGTTGGACTTAAGATGACTGATTTCATTTGGCAAGAAACCAATTGCTTCCATCACGTATGAAGATCATGATTATTGAAGAGTGAAGAGTCCGCTCATACAAGCTGGTTTTGTTTGTAAATTTCATGGATTCTTATATCAGGTTAGTGATGAATTATTGTACAAGATTTTTGAACTTTATAGCTTTGAGGAATAGATTATTATGTATGATAAGACAGCTGTAGTTTATTCAGATCTCACTACTATCTCTGCTTGGACTCATCTCAATGGATATTGTATTTATGAGGGTTGTTGCGAGTTGGATATTTGGTTTCCTAAAGTTGCTACTAGATGTTATTTATATCAAATAAACAATACTCAAATCTTAATTTCAATTCATCATCATTAACATTCTCCCTTCTACAAAGGGATGTGGTGTTTATACAGACACCAAGCAACCCTAGTATGAACTAAATAGAAAATAAGAATTCTATTAAAATATTACCTTATAATAATAATAATAATAATAATATTCTAAAAGCACTAAATTACAGACAAACAAATGAACTTCATGTCCCTATACTGTATCATTATGTCTCAACAGCAACTAACTATAATGAATAAAAACTCCATGTGGTTTTTGAGGAATTAATATTACTAGGGGAAGCGATGTAGTCCATCTCGCAGGAACAAAAAGGCAATAAATTTCATCACAATGAGTTTGGCCTTCCCATTGGCTCCATATTATACTCCCAAATTTGTGAAATTAACAACAGCCCAGCAAACAAATGAGCACCTTCAGGACATGAATTATCACAAAAAGCCACATCAGGTCAATCTACACTCATGTTGATCCCACTTTCAAACTTGACAGCCACAATTCCCAAGAGCACATAAAATGAGCTCAAAGCTTGAAAGGGGACAAAAGAACCAAAAACCTAAACTAGAGAATATGAAGGTATCAAAATTATATAAAGGCCAATTTAGATGGGTTACATATGAATGGTCCTTGACTATCCCAGCATGTATTAACAAAAGGGAAAAACCAGAAAAAATGAGTGTTACATCACATCCATGAAAGCAAAAGGCAAGAGGAATTGCAAAGAAATAAAACGATACCTTTCAGCAACTCTGATTAAATGTAATAAATGAAGATACACAAGCTAGCCTCTTGAGGCATAACAATTGTAATGGGAATAATACAGTTTGGGTATTAACACTTGTTCTCATCCATTAAGAAACATGATTTTTTTGCTTATGCAATCAAGTCTCCATATAAAGTTCTGTAAATGCACATTTGAAAGTTTCAAACATGAAAGTAAGATGATTTCATAATTTGGAAGAAAGGCAAATGCTGCACACCAAGACTGTTATTCTAGAATTAACAAATAGCCAAGACAAAAAAGAAACCCCAAATAAAGCCTGAAAGAAGTGGATAAAACATGAATAAAAAAGGAAGCTCAAGCTGGAATAGTTCCAAAATCAAATATTGAAGAACCACTAGAAACCAACCTTAAGATGAAATTTCCAACACCCCTAACGAGCTCATCATCCAGAATGTTGAGAATACTAGCAACCTGGTTGAAACAAGATGATTGGAGCAGTGCAAAAGCTAGGAAAGCAAAAGTAAAATAACCTATTGAAAGAGAGAGATAGCAATGCCTAATATGACCTGGTGATACATAATTGCCCAAATGTACAAGTTAAATGACCTAATGAAAGTGAAATAACAACGCCAGTTACACACATAATTATAGATAGCACATAAAACTCATCGATGTTCAACTAGTAGTCAGGCAATAGAGTATATTTCCACTAGAGCAGTTTGAACACAACTTTTAGCAGATCTCACACCAAAGCTAATTAATTTTATGATTGATTATATTGATTCTTGAATAAGGATCTGTTACAGAACATAGAAAGCATTTGTAAGCTATAATAGATGGCTATTCTAAACACATATTTCAACTGATGCTTTGGCCAAAAGATGCCAATATTTTGCTGAAATGGTATAGTAATTGAAATGGTATAGTAACTGAAATAGAAAGATCTTACTGAAATGGCAGTATAGCATGCCCGTACATCAATTTCACCAGCATCATGCATCCTAATGAAAAGAAATGCATGACATTCAAAGCTAGTCAAAAGCAGTTCATATTTCCTCTATAACATGTTTAGACGGAAATGAGCAAAACAACAAAATTTATATGGTAATTTTGCATAAGGTGGTGCAGAAAATAAAAGGAAGCAAAGTTAATGTCATTTTGTAGAAAATGCATTTGTGCAGTTACCATTTGCTGGAAAACTACAAAATTTGTCTTTTATCATATTTTCCAGTCTCCCAGACCCTAAACAAGTGCCCTACTTTCCTCTTTTGGTAGTCCAAATTTAAATGGCTACTTAAGAAGTCAGAATTAATCAATACCCTACAATCCATTATTACCCTTTATCGTTTCCAAATACACTAAAAATAAAATATAGTTAGGGGTAAAAGTAGAATAAGAAACCATTGAAAGAAAAATTAATATATATTTTTGGTTTCCTTAAAAATTGTGCCTTTTGATTTAGGAAAAATATGCATTATGGAACTATTTAGTATTTTTTAGCACCAAAGGGTAGGTTTTATTCGGCTTGTCCTGTTCTAAATAAGACCATAATGTTTTTCCATAAGACCTATATAAAGGTTATGCAATCGTTCCATACAATGCAAATCAATTTATGAATAAAATTCTAGCAACTCTGCTTTTGATAGTGGCTCCTAAAATTCCTAAATGTGAAACCTTACTAGTATTACTCTGGTACTTACATTAATCCCCAGTCCTTTTAAACCACCTCCTCAAGTCCCTTGACACCATCAAAAATTCAAATCCAGAACAGCTTCCAAGGTTGTACATAAGAAAAGCAAGCTAGAACATTGAAAAAATAAGCATGCACTAGACAGTATGAACTCAAAATTGTGCAGTTTCTGATATGAATTGATACTACAGTCACCATAGCATACGTATGTACACACATTCATGAATGAAATTAATGAAAAAATCAATTTCATTGGAACTGCTAGTACAAATTTGAAATCACACCTGAAGGCCCCGCTTGGATCTTTCATTCGCAATAAGAAGTTGTATAATTTGTCTCTAGAAGAAAGATTGAAAAGAAGTTGAATCAATTCCGAAAAATGAAGTTGCAGTGTAGTGAGGAAAGGTGAATTCCTAAAAGAACAGCAGAAAAAAAGTGACCACCTATTAATTGAAGAAAGGGCTTTCTGTCCTCCTAAAGTAACAATTGAATTCACTGCAGCATATGTTGTTGCTAGATGTGGCATCTAAAGACAAAAATAACAAACTAATACAGTCAAGTTGACAATTGATAGTTTTCTAAACAAAAAAAAACAAAAGAAAAAACAAAACAAGATGTAAGAAATCATGCATATATACAAAAGAGGAATCCCTCCAGCATTCTCATACCACAAAAATAAACACAAACAATATTTAGTATTTGTTCTGGGAGACCACTGTAAGATAGGCAAGACAAGATCACACCTAAGATTGATTGACTTCTCTATTTTTGCCATAACTTCTCACATTAGAATAACCTAGGATAGCTTGAAACCACAATCGGAGTCCCTTTTTTAAGCAGGAAACACTTTCACACAGCTATAACAAAAAGTAAATGGGGGTATGAATTTATTATTAGCTTTGAAAACGAATATTCAATCTCTGACTTTTGCATGTGATTGGTAGAAGGGATTGCAAAAGGGACGGACGAGAAATGAAGGATATCGTGTTCATTTTTGTTTGACAAAGAAGATGGAGACCTAAAGAAGCTTGAAAGGATCTTTCCTCACTTGTAATTCTCGTTGCTTTAAATTTTGGCAGACATGTTTCATCCTTGCCCTCTTTAAATTTGTAATTTTCAATCATCTCAAAATGGATGGATTGAGTCTTGTCCTTCCCTTACCTTGCTATCCAAACAAACATAGACTAAAAGACAAACAAACATAGGATTGTTGGGGAAAGAGGCGGCTGAATTGGATTATGGTTTGATAAGTTCTGTAACACTATCATACACAGTGGCGGCGTATCAAAAGAACAAGTACATCTTGCAAAATAATGGAACTTGCCTGTCCAGGTCCACCACCAAATCCACCATTTGGGTCCTGTAAAAAAGAATGCAATGAATAAAAGATGAAGTGCTAAACTTTTATTTCATTATAATGAGGAAACTCCAATACACAAGCTCTAAAAGAAAATAACAATAAAAGGTTATTAAACACACACAACCATGAGCTACATTAAAAAATAATAATAAATAGGAAGAAATGGAAGTAGCTTCAAAAAAATAATACCTGGCAACGGTTAAGAAAGTCAATGGCATTATTTTCGAGTTCGTAATCAAGAGACTCCCCCAGCAAAGCCATGGAATGTATGATCCAGTAGCAAAGCCAAGGTCGACTGCAATATTGCAGAGCAAAATCAAGTTTGAAAAAATAAATAAAAAGAAAACGGAGAGGAAGGAAGAAGGGAGGAAAAGCAGGCGACCGAACCTGGAGTCCAGAGCTACAAAGGAGGGACCAAGTTGCTTGAGACCTTCATTAAGGTATTTAATGTGCTCGTCACGTTGAAGCTCCAACCTGTACATATACATTAATTTGTTTACAACAAAATTATTACGAATGATTTTTGTTATTATCTTAAACATATATATAAACAGTTTTTACAGGGTGGTTTGGGCTCCAGGAGGAATACTAGCGAACATATTGTATATCCGGAACACCCGATCCTCAACAGACCACTGCTCCACTTGAGTCACCGTCTCTCTACCACTTTCCATCTCCAAAGTATGTCACCCTATAAGCGAAGGAAGAGAATAGGCTACTCGTGATGGATTGCAGATTAAAAAAAACTGCTAATTTCTTAAATTAAACAGCAAGGAGAGACATTTAAAACAGAAGGAAACATAGTGCCTTGATTTACCTGAAGAGAGAGAAAGAGTGCTTTACCCTTGACAGTAGCTGGCTGGGGAATGGGATTCGGGTATTGTTGGGATTAGGGAACGGCTTGAGCTTTGAGTGAAATTAGGGTTTGGATAGCAAATTAGGGATTCGGAATTTTGAAGTTACAGACGGGATAGATCAGGAATAAAAGAGGCATTTCCCCCTTTCCATACGGCAACGGTTAGTCTGTGTTTTTCATAGCTGCGGTTGGGCACACCTTAATTATATACGAAGCTTAATTAAAAAAAAAAAAACTAGTTTTTCGTGTTATTTTTTATTTTTTTAGCACAAACTTTAACTATAAAAACAAACCTACCTTAAATTAATATATATATATATATAT
>NW_011501012.1:31713-35913 GCF_000495115.2 Populus euphratica | reverse complement strand
AAAAACAAACCTACCTTATATATATATATATATATATATATTATTAACAAATTATTTCTTTTAGTGAGTTTTAACTGGTTTGATGTCTTAGATGATTTACTTGCTAATTGAGTTTGGATTAAATCCTGAATCATTGATTTTTAAATCTAATTAAATATAATACCTTAATTATAAGTTTAGAAATGCATAATTGATTGCAGTTAAAATGGCCAGTGGATTCATTACATATTATTAACCAATTATTTAAAAAGTTTATCAATCACTTCCTTTTTTATATAACTTCATCATTAAGGAGCCCAATATATTTATCATCATGCTTCATAACACCCAAAAATCATTACACCCATTTGTTCATATATTTTGATGTGATATTTTAATTTAAGTAAGTTTATTCAATTTTAATAAAAAATTTACAGAGGTTTTTTAACATAAAACTACATTCAAAAATTCATTATATTTAATTTCTTGTATAAAATTAGTTCCATATAATTTGATCTTAAATTTATCAATAGAATATAATCATTTACCACATCATAAATAACTTTAAACATATTATCAATTAATTTAATTTTTATCCATTGAGTGACTATGTAATATAGTCTTGATCTAATCATCTAGTAGATGGTCTAGTGGTAAGATATTGGGATCAAAGAATTTGCTCCTCCTGTAATCTCAAATTCGAGCCATGTGTTTGCTAATATGATTGTCACTAGAGGTTTACATAGTTTTTTAACCGTGAAATTAGTCGAAACATACATGAACTAATTCTGACACCCACGTTAATCAAAATATAATAAATTCATAATTCCTAATTATTTATTTACATGACATATGATATAATAGTTTCCTAATTATTTACTTGCATGACATATGATATATTATAATTACTAAAAGTACACCAAAATATTTACAGGAGTTTTTACATCATGAACTATATATATAGAAAAACTTATATTTATGTTATTTATATACATATATTATATACTTAAAACAAAATTATTTAACAACTAGATATAAAATCAGTGTTATCCAAATAGACATGCAATGCAAATAACAAATCAATAAATATCAAGTATATATATACATATTCCTTAAAAAAAAATAACACATATTTCCCTGTTATATTTTATTTATTAAGGTTATCATTTCTATAACAAGGTATCATCAATTATAATACTAAAGTCTCATATTATTATCTCAATCATTATATTAATTTAACTCATCACATTCGTTCAAACAACCAACTTAAAATACTCATTTAATCAAGCTAATGTCTAAACAACCAAATTTAATATTCAATTTCTCAAATCTTTGTCTAAATAATTGACTTTAATATTAATTAATTATATCTTCATCCAAACAACTAACTTTAATATTCAATTAATTTAACCATGTCATCGTTCATTCAACTGACTTTAATATTCATTTCTATTTTTATTCATACTCTTTTCTCTCACACACACATATGTGAAAAGTTTTAACAAATGAATCATGAGTTTTAAAAATAAGGTGATATACATTTACTTGGTTTTTTTTTTTATATACAAGCACCATTTACTAAAGGTTTAGTTTCGGATGTCTCTCCTAGTTTCAAATAGAGATATCCTTATCATAACAACATTTCTTTAGAATTTTCATCATTTTTTGTTAAAAATTACACAGTTAAGCGTAAGGTTTACACCAACAGTCGATATTTTTCACGCATAAATTTATACATTAATTTATTTAGAGTTAAAGTAAGCTACTTTATGTTTGTTTTTAATGATAAAGAGTACCTATTATGCTTCCATATTAAAAATTTATCTAAACTGGTATATTTGAGTTTATTGTTGAAGGTGACAAACTATTAAAATGTGTGATTTAGGATTTATGTTTATTAAAGGTGAAAACCTATTAAAACTTCAAATAATGATTCAAGATTTATACCTAACAACACGACTTAATCCTCACTTCTAAAGTTTAGGTCTTTGCATGGTTACATTGACTCAACCTAAATGCTTTTATAATGACAGGGATGACAGGGAGAAATAAGTCCTATAAAACATACTCAATCTTAATAAAGAACAATAAATTCTCCAAATGAGATTTGCTTTGATATTTTTTTTATACTAATATGACTCTGATGACTTATAAAAAGGTTTTCTGGTTATATGAGACTCTAACCACATCATGAATGAGCTGTCATGTTATCATCCTAATATGGAAAAATTAGGCTAAACTCATGCTAGTTTGCCAACAAATTTCAAGCCTAATATTATATATATTCTCTCTTATCTAGATGAATTACTAGACCTATCATATATGGATAAAAATTTTAAGATGTATAATCTTTTACTCAACTTAAATTGTAGAAACATTCCACTTTTAGCTCTAAAAATGGTCCAAATAGTATATAGAGGTTCGATTTAGCATATTTGCTCTATTAGAATTCCTCATTGAAGTTGGATTGCCAATACAATTAGGATTTAAACTTAATGACTTATCCCATTGTGGTTTTTTTAGTCCTTTACTTAAAACTGTGCTAAAAATACTTCATTTATTTTCTTTTTACATTTGGTCTCTATAGCATTTTTAAGCACAAAACAAGTTAAGCGAGCTATTATAAGAGATAAAACATGCATAAAAAACTAAAAATATGGTATTAAAACATAGAATAATATGAGTGTATCAACATAAGCCTTTTAAAGATCACTGCTATGAGTTGTGGGAAATTTTATTATTTTTCATATAAAAAAGTAAAAAGTTTCAATATCTAAAGGATATTACCCTCTTAAAGATTTTATCATCCATATGTTGATTCATTGATAAAAATAAAAAATAAAAAAATTTAAAGCAATTAACACATAATGATATAAAGAATAATGTATTCATATATAATAATATCGCACAAACTTGAAAACACTTCAAATAAGAAAATCACTCATTTATGGTGTGAGATTAAGACTTAAAAAGCTTTAACAATTCTCTTTTCTCTCTATTAGTCTATCATTGATATAGCTAGTAATTTTGTGCCTTATTGATATGGAAGGAGAGATGAGTAATGTGGAGGTGTTAGTGCTTGTGGTTACTATTATTGCTAGTGTGTTTGGATTTTAGCACGGTGAAAAACTCATCTAGTTTAGCATCCTTTTTTTATCAAAAGAAAAAAAAATTATTTTCGTGTGGCTATTTTTTTAAAAGGTTTTTTCTCTCTCTTTTTTATAGGGTATTTCTTTGTAGGGTTTTCCCCCTATATTTAATTTATAGTGTTGAGGTTCCTATAAGATTGGAAAAATTAAAACTAGAAAAATAATATTGGAAATGTCTATGAAAGAATTACTATTGATTTTTCTATGAGGAATTTTAAATGAATTGAAAGTTGAATAGTCAATTAAGGATTGAATTAATTAAATTGAAAATCAAGGAATGTTTTGTAAATGAAGCTAAAATTCAAGGGTCCAATTGCAATTGGTCTAGGGGAAAAAATAAAAAAGAAAGAGGAAATGTCTATGAATAAGGACTTGAATACAAGATGTCAGAACTTTAGTGACCAATTTGAAATACAGTCATTTCCATCTCAAAACGACATTATTTCAAATTCATTGTTCATCTTCTTCTTCTGAAAATAAAGAAGCCCGCCTGCAAAACCAAAAAATAACAGTTATTTGTTAGGCCTCATTATCAACAAACCAAACCAAGACGTCAACCAAATGGTCTACCACTTATCCCCTGTCTGTTCTAGCTTTGCTTTACAACCAACAACATCAACGAAAACATCACCAATAGTTCAAAAATGGAAGGATTGTTGGTGTCCTAATCCTACCATAACACGAAGTCCAAATTCTTCTTCACATGAAGATCATGATCCCAAAAAGATAAAGGTCAATTTTTTTATGAAAAGCCCTGTAAAAAGTAGAGGTTGAGGGTAAGTTAAAAGGGGACGACAAAAAAAAAAAACAAAAAGGGAACAAAAAGAAGAAAGGACCAGGGATAGAATCTAAAAACAAAGAACCCAGGTGACACGACTAAAAGATTGATGTCTTCTCTCAAGTGCAAAAGTGTCAAAGTAATAAATAACTCAGTAAGACTGAGGTCGAACCACAGAGAGGTTAATTGTATAAATTATAGATAACAATAATACAACAACAACAATAATAATAGTAATAGTAGTAGTAGTATTAGTAGTAATAATAGTAGTAGTAGTAGTAATAGTAATAATAA
>NW_011501012.1:12581-31659 GCF_000495115.2 Populus euphratica | reverse complement strand
TAATAATAATAATAATAATAATAATAATAATAATAATAATAATAATAGTGATAAAAAAGAAAAAGAAGAAGACGAAATTAATGCGACCTTTGAAATGGAAGATTAATATAATGATTAAACAATGATAACAACAAATGTTAAGGTTAAAGGATCCACTAATGATATGTCAAATAAGTATAGTATAAACTCTTATTATTCAATTGGAAACCACACACAAAAGAGGTTCCAATTAGATTATAAATTGTTAACATGATTACATTAGTTATCTTATTGGATTAATGTTAATACTTGTAAATCTCATCACGCATTCATGATTATAACTTATGTTAATAACAAATCAAGTTTCTTTTATAGTTTAAGTGTCAGTTATACCATACAGTATGAGCTATGAAAGTGTCAAGTATTTGATGTACCAACTATTATACAACATAAATCTAGATTAGTCATTTAACAAGCAAAGTATTAAAAAGTGAACAAGATAACAAATACAAAACATGTTAGTATCAAACATTAAAGTCCATGTTAAGTTTACACTATACTTATTCTTACACCATTAGTGTAACCTTTTCACCTTAACATAATAAACTTAGCTAAACATAATGAAAGAAAGAAAAAAAAATAAAAAAAATAAGAACATAGATAAGATAAAAGTTAATAAAGTAAAGGAAAGGAAATTAAAGACATAAACAAGATATTAATTAAAATAAACTTAAGCATTATAAAAATACAAAGAGAGAAAAGAAGAGCATGATCTTGATCTGAAAACCAAGATGCCTAAATGCATGCCAAATGCCTTTTTTTATAGGCCAAAATTAGAAACTATTGATTTGATGACTAATTGATGAGTGGATGACCAACTCTTGACTTGGTGACAATCCTTATCTTCTCTTGTCTGCCCAAAATATCATTGATAATGTCAGAACTGAAACCACTTGAAAACATGAAAGTTGTAGGAAATTGTCTTAGCTTTCTAGAAAAAAAAATGAAGGTCATTTGGACTTCTCGAACTCCAGAAATGGGCCAAACACTTAACAGTGCTCGAGCTATAGGACAGATTCAGACTTCTTTGTTGTTGCTATAATTTGGAATTGAAAATGGCTTTTTTAAATCTTAGGCTTCATATGAAAGTTGTAGGCCTATGTCTTACCTTTCCATCCATGTAAAGTAGACCTAATTATGAGATCTACAGCTCTAGATATGACCCAATTACTAAATAGTGTTCTAGTTTGGACTACACCAACATCTCTTTTCTAAGTTTGACCATCTCTTTGTCTTTTCAATTTCAGTTCTTAAATTCATCGATCAATCTTTTTATTTATGTGATAGACCTGCATTTAAAATGAACATTTACCACAAATTAAAGGTATCTTATATTATTAGATATGTTATTATAAAACATGCATTAATTAAAGAGTTATTGATACTTCAAGTGCAAAATGATGATATAAAACCTTAATAAAAATGCACATTTAAGTACTAATCATAGCCCCCAACCAACTTATTACTAGTCCTTAGTAATCAAAGCATTAAAATAGAAAAATAATTTGTAAATTCTACAAAGCAAGGTATTCATCATTCAACTTCCATTAATCTATCCAGATAAACAAACTCTCATTAAATTTATATATCTGCTCAATGCTTTTTAAACAAGATATTAATAAACCTTTCTTTTATGTTCAATATATCAACATATAGTTATAGGGCTTTTTTTTTGAAAGAAAACAAAATTTTTGTTCTAATGTTTAAGGTTAACTTCTTTGGGTTAGGATTATTATTTTTTTCTTTTTCTTTCCTCTTTTTTTTTTTTTTTTTTTTTATATATATACGTATAGCTTAAAACAACATGCATCTTTAACTCATGTAACGAGCTTTCGGCTAATGACTCCCAAACTAGTTGGTCTTAGGGCATTAGGTGTTGAGACACCCTTACGAGCTTAGTAACTCAGGTTGCCTATACTAATACGTAGATAGTGCAATGTATGTTAACAACAAATCAAGTTTCTTTCATAGCTCAGGTGTCGGTTATACCATACATTATGGGCTATGAAAGTGCCAAGCATTTGTTGTACCAAGTGTTATACAACATAAATCAAGATTAGTCATTTAACAAGCAAAGTATTAAAGAGTGAACAAGATAACAAATATAAAACATGTTAGTATCAAACATTAAAGTCCATATTAAGTTTACATTATACTTATTCTTACACCATTAGTGTAACCTTTTCACCTTGACATAACTAACTTAGCTAGACATAATGAAAGAAAGCAAAATAGATAAACAAAATAAGAACATAAATAAGATAAGAGTTAACTAAGTAAAGGAAAGGAAATGAAAAGCATAAACTTGATATTAATGAAAGCAAAGCATAAACATTACAAAAAATACAAAGAGAGAAAGTAAGAGTATGATCTTGATCTGGACACCAAGATGCTTAAATGCATGGCAAATGCCTCTTTTTATAGGCCAAAATTGAGAACTATTGATTTGATGACTAATTGATGAGTGGGTGGCCAACTTTTGACTTGGTGACAATCCTTATCTTCTCTTGTCTACCCAAAACGTCATTAATAACGTCAAAATTGGAACCACTTGAAAACATGAAAGTTGTAGGAAATTATCTCGAATTTCTTGTGTAAAATATTCAGATCATTTCAACTTCTAAAACTCTATATATGGGCCAAATACTAAACAGTGCTCGGACTGAAAGATAGATTTGGATTTCTTTGTTATTGCTACAATTTGGACTTGAAAATGGCATTTTTAGATCTTGGGCTCCATATGAAAGTTGTAGGCCTATTTCTTACCTTTCCATTCATATAAAGTAGACCTAAATCTGAGATCTACAGCTCCAGATATGACCTAATTATCGAACAGTGTTCCGGTTTGGACTACACCGGCATCTCTTTTCTAAGTTTGGCCATCTCTTTGTTCTTTCAATTTCAGTTCTTAAATTCATCAATCAATCCTTTTATTTATGTGATAGGCGTGCATTTAAAATGAATATTTACCACAAATTAAAGGTATCTTATATTATTAGATATATTATTATAAACTATGCTTTAGTTAACGAATTATTGATTCTTCAAGTGCAAAATGATGATATAAAACCTTGATAAAAGTGCACTTTTAAGTATTAATCAAACGTGCAAAAATTTTATTTGGATGACCCATATTTATTCATATATTATCCTGATCAAATATTTTAAAAATGCATTCCCGACAATGAGGTAGGTAGTGTCATTAAATTTTGTCATTCTGAGGCATGTAGGGGCCATTTCTTGTAAAAAAAGAGGACTGTAGAAATCTTACAAAGTGAATTTTACTGGCCCACCATATTCAAGGAATCACATGCATTCCGCAAGACTTATGCAAATTATCAAAAGGTGAGATTTATTTCAAAACATAAAGAGTATTTACATAATCTTCTATTGACTCTTAAGTCTTATCATAGTTGAGATAAGCATCATGCAATTCATGACTTATAAACCCATTTTCATAAAGAACATGTTTGTCATAGTCTTGGGAATCTGACTAAAAAAGACCCTGTTTGCCAGTTTTTAAGAAAATTGGATGGGAAGCCTATCCCCGACCCATAGAGGGCGTTTAAAGTGTTCTTGGACGTAAAACCAAGGGAAGATGTGAGCCACAATCACAACCACCTATACATACACATGTTTTTTTAAAATAAATAAATAAAAAGAGAGAGAGTATGTGTGTGAGACTCCAGCTGGCCTACATATAAGTGGTATGATTGCCTTTTCAATTTCTCATATATAAAATCCTCTCTTCCTTCCTTTCATTTCTACTTAACCCATATATTTAATAAATATAAAAGTGTGTAGAAATGGAAAGTTCCTCAGCTCATCACATAAAAAATGTTTGTGTTTTCGGTGGATCTAGTCTTGGGAAAGAAAAGGAGTATTTAGAATCAGCAAATCATCTTGGTCAGGTGCTAGCTGAGAGAAAGATTCATTTAGTGTATAAGGAAGGCAGTCTTGGGTTAATGGGAGGTGTGTCAATAACTGTATTTTTAGGAGGTAGTCAAGTTTTGAGGGTCGTCCCTAAAGCTTTAGCACAAGGGGACATCATTAGAAAAACAATTGGAGAGGAACTGTAGGTCTCCACAATGTCTGCTCGAATGAATGCAATGTTTAACCGTGTTGATGCCTTCATTGCCTTACCAAGTGGAATAGATCTTTCATATCTCCTCTTGGGCCCAACTGTACATTCACTATAAACTCATAGGTCTGTTAAATGTCAATGGTTATTATGATAAGTTGTTGTCATTTCTTGATCATGTCGTGGAACAGGAGTTTCTAACATCTTCTGCATGACAAATCATAATCTCCGCTGCTACTGCTGAACAATTGATTAACCAACTACAATCTTTCATTCCTGTAATTGATCCCTACATGAGTCGCATAAATTGGTCATCTAAGAAAAGCCGTAAAAAAGCTTAGATTAGATTTGAGTCTTTATTTGTGAATCATTGTGTCTTTTGCTTTTATTAGTATGTTTTGTTGTTTCTTATATTTGTTTAAGTGTGTTTCAGGTTTGTCAATGTTTGTTATTTCAGGTGATGTCTTCTATACTCTATCTTTCTACTTTAGGACATTGAGGACAATGTCTCGTTTTGGTTGAAGGGAGAGGGTAGTAGTTGATAAAAAAAAAATGAACTAATTGTGTTTTCTATTTCATAAAGTATGTGCAAAATTATTGTTAATAGGATGGCAAAGTAAAGGAGCTCTTTTGTTAAAGTAACTCATGAGACGCATCTTAGTAACCATTCTTAACAAGGTCTATTATAATACTTCTTGAAATATTCAGGTTTACAAACTCTTGCTTATTATCATGTAATTCTGCTCATATACTCATTTCACATGTATTCTTAAACCTTAATTTTCACACTCACACTTTAACATATGATTATGGGTTGCACATTGGATTATTACATTATTTATGTTCTTTTATTAAAGGTAACTGTTGTGATGTTGTGGTCGCACAAATTAATTACCCTAGCTTAAAACACACAAAATAGTATAGAGCAAGTAAGGGATCGATCCCACGAGGAAGTTTCAAGTCAAATTGTTATGTTGTACGTTATGTAATTGGGGGGATTTGGTTTGTGATTATCTAAACTATTGTAGTAATTAAACTAGCAAACAAAATCAATTAAAACCAAAATTTATCAAGAAAACAAACCTTGGTCGCAAGCACACATCCACCAACAGAAGTTAGAACTGATACTTGAAACTAAAATTGCAGTTTATGTTCTAAAATTTTATCTTTTCTTAATGTTGATTAATTAACGGATCCGCCGTATAACTAATCCTAACCAACAAACAATCAAAGCGTCCGCACTAATGATTCAATTTAATGGCAGCTTTAACTAGATAATTTCATTAAGATTAACATACAAGCTGTCCGCAGCTTGTGTCACTTTGTTCAAATATTCTCCCTAAGTTCAATAACGTAGTTCCGCCACAATTATCAAGCTTAGTTGCTTTACAAGTTCAAATATCACAACTTCGGTTTTGATATTAAACTTAGCAATTGATTGTTCACAATAATAACTTAGAGTCTGCTCTAGCAATTATCAACAACAATCATAGAAAATATGCGTAGGAAAACAATCATACTCATTCATAACATAAACTAAAAATAAAAGGAAGAATAAATCTCACGATTCTTGAAATCCGAAGGTTTGTTGTGTCCTTGCAATCAAGAAAAGAGCTTAGCCTTGCATAACTATTGAACAACTACTCCTAAAGATAAAAGAAAGCATTATTTCTAGTATGTAGAGAGGAGAGTTTGTGTTTCTTCACTTCTAGTTGCTACCACCTTTCTTTGATTCTATTGCACTCCCTCCTCTTCTTTCTTGGCTCTCTTGATGTCTATATATAGGCTTCAATGGCAGCTCCTCTTGCTTCTTTATCAACAATGGTGGCTGCCAAACTTGCCAAACTTTGACATTAGTAGTCACCACAAACAACCCACCATTGTAGCCTCCTTCTTTGACAATGGCAGCATTCCAACTTGCAGCTGGTTTGTGGTTGGTGATTTGAGGTTGGTGGATTGAGGTTGGTGGCTACTTTTCTTGACCTTCTAGATTGATTTACTAGAGGGGCTAAATTGCTGAAATTATAACTTGGATGATAGTTTAGAAGCTTCGAAACATAATTTGGACTCATTTCTTCACGAAACCTGATTGCTGGCAGAATTCAGTTGTCATCTTTGAAAAATCATATCGCCCTCATCTGACATCGTTTTTGGCTGAAAATTGGAGCGTTTCTAGACCTTTGAGTCATGAATCCAACAAAATTGAGTTTGCATCAATTGGACTTCTATAGCTCCAGATATGGAATTTTGAATGGACAAAGGTCAACAGTGGCAGAATACGAGATTTGACTTTGAAGGATGTGATTTCCATGATCTTCCTCTTTGTATTTTTCTTGCATTACATTTCCAGAAAGGTATGGATGTTAGCTTTTTAGAGCCACTGGAATCACTTCATTTTGATCTCTAGAACTCACACTCTGCACAAAACATCGACTGAACGTCAAATCTGCCAATTATCTCCAATTTACTCCTTTTTGCATTTTTCATCCAAAAGTGCCTTCAAAACATAAAACAAAGAATATCAAGGCATTTTACATATAAAACATGGACAAAACATTAGGTAAAAGTGGGTGAAACTATCGAATAATATGGTTACATCAAATACCCCCACACTTAGCTCTTGCTCGTCCTCGAGAAAGGATAAATAAAATTAAATTGAAAATAACTATGATCAATCTCTTAATCTCCCATCAATGTCCAAGAGTACAAGCATTATTAATAAGAATATAATAAAACAAGATAGAAAAACATAAATGTTCATGAATTTATTTACATGCAAACTTCAAAACTCAATCAATTGTCGGGATTTAAATGAAATCTATATCATGCCAAAGTGATAGGTCCTCTCATTGATATACACTCCAACACTCATGTGTTTAGGGTTTATGTGTCTAAATCTCTCAAATTCAATCAAAGAGTATGTTCTACCATAAGCTTGCTTTTCAATCTCATCTCCATTATTAATATATTACAAACAATGCATGAATCAAAAGGTCTTATTTTCCGGTTGTAATTGGGCTAAGGTTAAGGTGAGGTAAAAGAGAGTAAAAGAAAAGGTTCAAATCAAAGAAAGTAGAGCATTCCGAAAAATGATATTTCAAACAAGATATTCCATCAAAGCTCATAAATTTTTCATCTTTAATCACCAATGCTTAACTGTTTTTGTTTTTAAGCATAAAATCTTAAGAACATAAAGGAACATTTTTTCTTCTTCTTTTTTTTCTTTTTTGTTTTTTTGTAATTTTGCCCATCTTTTCATCAAGCATCACTTCTTCTGTCTTTTCACATAATTTCCAACCATAATTCCATGAATAGTAACAACAACAACAATAATAATAATAATAATAATAATAGTATTAGTAGTAGTAGTAGTAGTAGTAATAACAATAACAACAATAATAATAATAAAGAAAAAGAAGGAGAAGAAGAAGAAGATGATGAGAACTTGGAGATGAAATGTTAATGTAACGATTAAACAATGATAATAACAAATGTCAAGGTTAAAGGTTTCACTAATGGTATGTCAAACAAGTATAGCATAAACTCTTATTTTTCAATCGGAAACCACACATAAAGGAGGTTCCAATTAGATTATAGATTGTTAACATGATTACATTAGTCATCTTATTCGATTAATGCTAGTACTTGTAAATCTCGTCAAGCATTCATGATTATAACTTATGTTAACAACAAAGCAAGTTCCTTTCATAGCTCAAGTGTCGGTTATACCATCCAGTATGAACTATGAAAGTGCCAAGCATTTGTTGTACCAAGTGTTATACAACATAAATGAAGATTAATCATTTAACAAGCAAAGTATTAAGAGTGAACAAGATAACAAATACAAAACATGTTAGTATCAAACATTAAAGTCCATATTAAGTTTACACTATACTTATTCTTACACCATTAGTGTAACCTTTTCACCTTGACATAATAAACTTAGCTAGACATAATGAAAGAAATAAGAATAAATAAACAAAATAAGAACATAAATAAGATAAAAGTTAACTAAGTAAATGATAAGAGATGAAAGGCATAAACTTGATATTAATGAAAGCAAAACATAAACATTACAAAAAATACAAAGAGAGAAAGCAAGGGCATGATCTTGATCTAAACACCAAGATGCCTAAATACATGGCAAATGCCTCCTTTTATAGGCCAAAATTGGGAACTATTGATTTGATGACTAATTGATGAGTGGGTAGCCAACTCTTGACTTGGTGACAATCCTTATCTTCTCTTGCCTCCCCAAAACGTTATTGATAACGTCAAAATTGGAGCCACTTGACAACATGAAAGTTGTAGGCAATTGTCTCAGCTTTCTTGTGTAGAACATTCAGCTCATTTGGACTTCTAGAAGTCCAGAGATGGCCAAAATACGGAACAGTGCTCGGGCTGGAGTACAGCTTCGGGCTTCTTTGTTGTTGCAATAATTTGGACTTGAAAATGGCCTTTTGAGAACTTGGGCTCATATGAAAGTTGTAGGCCTATGTCTTACCTTTCCATCCATATAAAGTAGACCTAAATCTGAGATCTATAGCTCCATATATGACCTAATTACCGAACAGTCTTCCGGTTTGGATTGCACCGACATCTCTTTTCTAATTTTGGTCATCTCTTTGCCCTTGCAATTTAAGTTCTTAAAGTCATCAATCAATCCTTTCATTTATGTGATAGGCCTGCATTTAAAATGAACATTTACCACAAATTAAAGGTATCTTATATTATTAGATATATTATTATAAAACATGCTTTAGTTAAGGATTTATTGATACTTCAAGTGCAAAATGATGATATAAAACCATGATAAAAATGCACTTTTATGTACTAATCATACCTCCCAACTAGCTTATTACGAGTCCCTAGTAATCAAAATGTTAAAATAGAAAAACAATTTTCAAATTCCACAAAGCAAGCAATTCCACAAGCAATTTTCAAAATGGCAAATGCCTCCTTTTATAAGCCAAAATTGGGAACTATTGATTTGATGACTAATTGATGAGTGGGTAGCCAACTCTTGACTTGGTGACAATCCTTATCTTCTCTTGTCTACCCAAAACGTTATTGATAACGTCAAAATTGGAGCCACTTGAAAACATGAAAGTTGTAGGCAATTGTCTCAGCTTTCTTGTGTAAAACATTCAGCTCATTTGGACTTCTAGAAGTCCAGAGATGGCCAAAATACTGAACAGTGCTCGAGCTGGAGGACAGCTTCGGGCTTCTTTGTTGTTGCAATAATTTGGACTTGAAAATGGCCTTTTCAGATCTTGGACTCCATATGAAAGTTGTAGGCCTATGTCTTACCTTTCCCGCCATATAATGTAGACCTAAATCTAAGATCTATAGCTCCAAATATGACCCAATTACCAAACAGTGTTCTGGTTTGGATTGCATCAGCATCTCTTTTCTAATTTTGGTAATCTTTTTTCCCTTGCAATTTAAGTTCTTAAAGTCATCAATCAATCCTTTCATTTATGTGATATGCCTGTATGTAAAATGAACATTTACCATAAATTAAAGGTATCTTATATTATTAGATATATTATTATAAAACATGCTTTAGTTAAGAAGTTATTGATACTTCAAGTGCAAAATGATGATATAAAACCATGATAAAAATGTACTTTTAAGTACTAATCACACCCCTCAACCAGCTTTTTACTAGTCCCTAGTAATCAAAGTGTTAAAATAGAAAAACAATTTGCAAATTCCACAAAGCAAGCTATTCATCATTTAACTTCCATTAATCTATCTAGATAAACAAACTCTCATTAAATTTATATACCTGCTCAATACCTCTTAACAAGATATTCATAAACCTTTCTTTTGTGCTCAATGTATCAACACATAATTATGGGGATTTTCTTGGAAGAAAACAAAATTTTTGTTCTAATGTTTAAGGTTAACTTCCTTGGGTTGGGATTATTATTTTTGTCTCTTTTTTTTTCTTTTTCTTTTTTTTTTATTTATACATATAACTTAAAACACCATGCATCTTTAACCCATGTAACGAGCTTTCGGCTAATGACTTCCAGACCAGTTAGTCTTAGGGCATTAGGTGTTAAGACACCCCAATGAGCTTAGTAACTCGGGTCACAGATACTGATATGTAGATAGTGCAATGTTTGATTCCCTTAAGCTTCTCTCCTCAATCCATGTAACAAGCGTTGGGCCAATAGCTCCCAAGTTAGTTGACTTTAGGGTATTAGGTGTTAAAACACCCCTTCGGGCTTAATTGCTTAGGTTAAGGAGGCTACGAAACCCCTTATCTACATTTTTATTATTATCTTTTTTTTCTTTTTTTTTCTTTTTTTTTTCCCTTTTTTTTTAATTATATACAATTCCTTTTGCCTTAGTTGTTACCTTTAAACAAAAGAACATAAATAATGTAATAATCCAATATGCAACCCACAATCATATGTTAAAGTGTGTGTGTGTAAATTAAGGTTTAAGAATACATGTTAAATAAGTAAATTAAGGTTTAAAAATGATAACAATGCGAGAGTTTGTAAATCTGAATATTTCATGAAGTATTATAATAGACCTTGTTAAGAATGGTTACTAAGATGTGTCTCAAGAGTCATAAAAGTTCTCCTTACTCTGCCGTCATAGTAACAACAATTTTGCACATGCTTTATGAAATGAAAAACAATTTTTTTTTTATCAACTACTACCCTCTCCCCCCAACCAAAACGAGATATTGTCCTCAATGTTCTAAGGTAGAAAGATAGAGTATAGAAGATATCACCTGAAATAACAAACAGTGACAAACCTGAAACACACTTAAACAAAAATAAGAAATAACAAAACACAATAATAAAACAAAACAACACAAAAATTACAAATGAAGACTCAAATCTAATATAAGCTTTTTACGGCTTTCCTTAGATGACCAATTTATACGATTCATGGAGGGATCAATTACAGGAATGAAAGATTATAGTTGGTCAATCAATTGTTCAGCAGTAGCAGCAGAGATTATGATTTGTCATGTAGAAGATGTTAGAAATTCCTGTTCCACAGCATGATCAAGAAAAGACAACAACTTATCATAATAACCATTAACATTTAACAGACCTATGAGTTTATGGTGAATGTGCAGGTGAGCCCAAGAGGAAATATGAAAGATTTCTTCCAATATACCTAGACCACCTGATAAAGCAATGAAGGCATCAGCATGGTTAAACATTGCATTCATTCGAGCCGACATTGTGGAGACCTGAAGTTCCTCTCTAATTGTTTTTCCAATGATGTCCCCTTGTGCTAAAGCTTCGGGGACGACCCCCAAAACTTGACTACCTCCTAAAAATGCAGCTATTGACACACCTCCCATTAACCCAAGACTGCCTCCCCCATACACTAAATGAATCTTTCTCTCAGCTAGCACTTGACCAAGATGATTTGCTGATTCTAAAAACTCCTTTTCTTTCCCAGGACTAGATCCACCAAAAACACAAATATTTCTTATATGTTGAACTAAGGAACTTGCCATTTCTACACACTTCTGTAGTTGTTGAATGTATGGGTTAAGTAGAAATGAAAGGAACGAAGAGAGGGTTTTATAGATGAGAAATTAGAAAGGCAATCATAACACCTATATGTAAAGGCAATCATACCACCTATATGTAGGCCAGCTGGAGTCTCTCTCTCTCTCTCTATTTATTTATTTATTTATTTACTTTTGAAAAAGCATGTGTATGTACAGGTAGTTGTGATTGTGGCTCACATCTTCCCTTGGTTTTACGTCCAAGAACGGCTTAAACGTCCTCTATGGGTCGAGGATAGGCTTCCCATCCAGTTTTCTTAAAAACTGGCAAATAGGGTCTTTTCAGTCAGATTCCCAAGACTAAGTCAATCATGTTCTTTATGAAATAGTGGCAATAAATCATGAATTACACGATGCACATCTCCACTAGGATGCGTCTCAAGAGTCAATAGAAGATTATCTAAAGACTCCTTACTCAGGTCATCCTTAATGAATTGTATTTTATCTTCAAGATTTATATATACCATTCCTAAATAACGACATTGTGTATTACAAGTCCATCTAGCACATCGATGACAGACTTTCAGTCGTTTTGCACGACGTTTCTTTACAAAAGTGCTTTTACCTGTTCCAGGCATGTGTGAAATGAAGGAATTAGAGGACTCACCTGATAATCGGACCTTTGCTTCAATCAACCAGCGAATATCTTCAGGAATTCCATGATTCATTAACAATCTCAATCTTGCACATCTAGCACGGTAAATTTTTGTAATCGCATTCTGAGGCAGAGTAGGAAAATACTTTTTCAATTTTTCAAGATTAGTGTCCATTTTTAAATGAGAATTGGAAGAGAGATTCAAAGAATTGCACAAATATATACACAGATATCAGTTATTGTGGGAAACTGAAAGAACCGACTTAAGTCACGAAGTACCGTTGTCCGCCATTTGACCGGGGTGAAAGAAACTAGCAAAAATCACTCAAAAAGAAACACAAAAACAATGTAAGACAAACAAGGAAAATTATCAAAGTAAGCTTTCAAACGATGTCCATTTTCCTTAAAATCATTGTCATTCATTGAATTCTCAATATCACAGGCCCCATAAGGATTGGTCCATCTTAATCTTAGCTCTTTAGGGAGTGCATAGAGTTGAGAATCATAAAACAAAACTTTTTGACCAGTGTCAATTTTTTGACAATTTTCACAAGTTTTGCAGAATGCATGTGTGTCCTTGAACATGGTGGGCCAATAAAATCCATTTTGAAAGATTTTTGCAGCAGTCTTTTTTGACGAGAAATAACTTCCACATGCTTCAGAATGACAAAGTTTAATGACACTACTTACCTCATTGTCGGGAATGAATCTTTGAAATATTTGATCAGGACAATATTTGAATAAGTTAGGGTCATCACAATAAAAGCTCTTCACTTCGTTCAAAAACTTTTCTTTGTCTTGGGTACTCCAATCAGCTGGCAAATCTCCTAAAGCAAGAAAATTAATATTTTTATCATACCAAGGCATTGAACTAAGAGAAAGTAAGGATTTGTTAGGAAAGTAATCATCGATTGGTGTGATGTCAGATGTCGAATCTGTTGTCACTGTTGACAAAAGATTCGCATCAACATTTTCGGTGCTTGTTTCATTCGTGATTTCTTCCTCAGAATAAACCATTTGCAAATCTTCAGTTTCATCCAATTCATTTTTACTTAAAGTAGATTCAAGTTGATCATAAACTAATTCGTCAATATGATCTACTTCTTGTAAATCATTATCATCTACAGGTTGCTTGCAAATGTTGAAAATATTCATCTCCAATGTCATGTTTCCAAATGATTGTTTCATCAGTCCATTCCTACAATTAATCAATGCATTAGAGGTTGCAAGAAAGGGACGTCCTAAAATAACAGGAAATGAATTACATGCTTCAACAGGTTCTGTGTCCAAGACAATAAAATCCACAGGATAAATGAATTTATCGACTTGTATTAACACATCTTCAATTATTCCTCTAGGCACTTTTACAGATCTATCGGCAAGTAAAAGAGATATAGAAGTTAGTTTTAACTCACCTAGATTGAGACTTTGAAAAACTGAATATGGAAGTAAATTCACACTCGCTCCAAGATCAAGTAAAGCTCTTTCAATTTTATGTTCTCCAATAAAGTAAGAAATTGTAGGACAACTAGGGTCTTTATATTTCAAAGCATTATTGTTATGACGAATAACACTTACTTGTTCGGCTAAAAAGACTTTCTTTTTCACATTCAGTTTCCTCTTCATAGTGCATAGATCTTTCAAAAATTTAGCATAGGAAGGAACTTGTTTAATAGCATCCAGCAAAGGTATATTGATTCTTACCTATTTGAAAATTTCAAAAATTTTAGAGTTGTGATTGACTTTCCTTTGTTTGGTCATAGCATGAGGAAATGGAAGTGTTGGTGGTGAATCAATCATTTCTTTGCAATTTTCAGATTCAACCCCTTCCTTACCCTCAGAGATTGACTCATCATCTTTCTCATAAGGTTCAAGAGTGGGTTTTTCAATAACCTTACAACTGCGCAGAGTAGTGACTGATTTGACTTGATCCATAAGTTGGCTTCCGGAACTACTTGCATTTGCATTGTATTGCCCCTTGGGATTTTGTTGTGGTTGAGATGGAAACTTACCTTTCTCTCGGAAACTGAGAGCAGATGTTAATTTTACAAGAGTATGTTTAAAATCTATCATATTTTAAGCAAGTTGAGTATTGATTGTCTCTTGCTTTTCAATGAATGCATACAATGTTTCCTCAAGATTTCTTCCAGGAGGTGGAGCATAAGGAGGTGCATATCTATGAGAATTTTGAAAATTGTGGTGTGCTTGTATGTTTAGGTGATTTCTCCAACCAGGATTGTATGTTTGTGATTTCTCACTCTTCCAACTAAAATTTAGGTGATTTCTCCAACCAGGATTGTATGTTTGTGAGTATGGGTTGTGGTTGGCCCTTTGAAAACTGTTTAAAGCATGGGCTTGTTTATGGAGACATTCCTTAAAAGAAGGCAAGGTTTGACAATCGTTGGTTGAGTGTTCATTTGTTTCACAGATTTGACACAATGTTTTCAACAGATTTTAATTGACAACTCTTTTTCAATTCTAGTGCCTCGACTTTTCTAGCTAAAGATGCAAACTTGGCTTGAAGGTCACGATCTTCCCTAAGGTTGTATATAGCTCCACTAGATATATGAGGTTGAGTTTTACACGGTGCCTCATAAGTACCCGCGGTGTCCCAATTTTGAGCATTTTCAGCTAACAAGTCTAAGTACTCCATTGCTTCATCAGGGTCTTTATTTTCAAAAGTTCCATTGCACATCAATTCAACCATTTGCCTATCTCTACGTGTTAACCCTTCATAAAAATGTGAAACCAATCTCCATGTTTCAAAACCATGATGAGGGCAAATACTAAGCAAGTCTCGATACCTATCCCAATATTGGTAAAATGTTTCTCCTGGTTTTTGAGTGAAAGTAGTGATTTGTCTTTTGAAAGAGTTTGTTCTGTGAGATGGGAAAAACTTCTTCAAAAGCTGTTGTTGCATTTCATCCCAAGCACGAATGGATCCTGGTCTTAAATTTTTTAGCCATGTTTTAGCTTTATCTTTTAATGAAAAAGGAAAAAGCTTTAATCTGATGGTGTTCATGCTACAATTCAAATTATTATATGTGTTGCAAACCTCCTCAAATTCCCTTAAATACAAGTATGGATTTTCCAATTCTAAGCCATGAAAAGAAGGTAAAAGTTGAATAATACCTGGTTTAAAATTAAAATGAGATGCATCGGGAGGAAAAACTATGCATGATGGTGCACCTGTTCTTGTGGGATTCATGTGGTCTCTAAGTGTTCTAGCACGATTATTCTCATTATTCTCATTATGAAGTGATTGATTATCTTCTTCGGCTATATTTTCTGAAAATGATGAGGATACCCTACAAAGTCTACCACTTGATGTACGTGACCACGCTCTCATGCACGTGTAGGAATATAATAAAATGAAGAAGAAAACAAAATAAGAAGGAAGAAAACAAAATAAGAAGAAACAAAACAAAAAAGACAAAGTTATATACAAGAAAAGTGAAAAGAGAAAATAAAATAAAAACTATAATTTGGAGAAAATAAAATAAATACTATAATTTATACAAGAACTTACCTCCCCGGCAACGGCGCCAAAAACTTGACACGACGAAAAGATTGATGTCTTCTCCCAAGTGTAGGAGTGTCAAAGTAATAAATAAACCCGCAAGACCGGGGTCGAACCACAGGGAGGTTAATTGTACAAATTATAAACGACAATAGTTCAACAACAATAATAACAACAACAACAACAATAATAATAGTAATAACAATAATAACAACAATGACAATAATAATAATAACTATAATAATAATAATAATAATAATATGTATTGATTGTCTCTTGCTTTTCAATGAATGCATGCAATGTTTCCTCAAGATTTCTTCTAGGAGGTGGAGCATAAGGAGGTGCATATCCATGAGAATTTTGGAAATTGTGGTGTGCTTGAAACGGTGGTTGTGAAGTTTGTACATTGTTATTATCACTCTTCCAACTGAAATTTGGATGATTTCTCCAACCAGGGTTGTATGTTTGTGAGTATGGGTTATGGTTGGTCCTTTGAAAACTGTTTAAAGCATGGGCTTGTTGATTGACACATTCCTTAAAAGAAGGCAAGGTTGGACAGTTATTGGTTAAGTGTTCATTTGTTTCATAGATTTGACACACAATGTTTTCAACAGATTTTAATTGACCACTCTTTTTCAATTCTAGTGCCTCGACTTTTCTAGCTAAAGATGCAAACTTGGCTTGAAGGGCATGATCTTCCCTAAGGTTGTACATACCTCCACTAGATGTATGAGGTTGAGTTTTACTCGGTGCCTTATAAGTACCCATGGTGTCCCAATTTTGAGCATTTTCAGCTAACAAGTCTAAGTACTCCATTGCTTCATCAGGGTCTTTATCTTCAAAAGTTCCATTGCACATCAATTCAACCATTTGCCTATCTTTAGGTGTTAACCCTTCATAGAAATGTGAAACCAAACTCCATGTTTCAAAACATTGATGAGGGCAAGTATTAAGCAAGTCTCGATACCTATCCCAACATTGGTAAAATGTTTCTCCTGGTTTTTGAGTGAAAGTGGTGATTTGTCTTTTGAAAGAGTTTGTTCTGTGAGATGGGAAAAACTTCTTCAAAAACTGTTGTTGCATTTCATCCCAAGCACGAATGGATCCTGGTCTTAAATTTTGTAGCCATGTTTTAGCTTTATCTTTTAATGAAAAAGGAAAAAGCTTTAATCTGATGGTGTTTATGCTACAATTTAAATCATTATATGTGTTGCAGACCTCCTCAAATTCCCTTAAATGCAAGTATGGATTTTCTAATTCTAAGCCATGAAAAGAAGGTAAAAGTTGAATAATGCCCGGTTTAAAATTAAAATGAGATGCATCGGGAGGAAAAACTATGCATGATGGTGCACTTGTTCTTGTGGGATTCATGTGGTCTCTAAGTGTTCTAGCACGATTATTCTCATTATTCTCATTATGAAGTGATTGATTATCTTCTTCGGCCATATTTTCTGAAAATAATGAGGATACCCTGCAAAGTCTACCACTTGATGTACATGACCACACTCTCATGCACATGTAGGAATAAAAGAAAAGGAAGAAGAAAACAAAAAAAGAAGAAACAAGAGAAAAGAAACAAAGTTATATACAAGAAAAGTAAAAAGTAAAAATAAAATAACTACTATAATTTATACAAAACTTACCTCCCCAGCAACGGCGCCAAGAACTTGACACGACTAAAAGATTGATGTCTTCTCCCAAGTGCAGGAGTGTTGAAGTAATAAATAACCCGGCGAGACCGGGGTCGAACCGTAGGGAGGTTAATTCTACAAATTATAAATAACAACAATACAACAACAATAACAATAACAACAACAACAACAATAACAACAACAACAATAATAATAGTAATAACAACGATAATAATAATAATAATAATAATAATAATAATAATAATAATAATAATAGTACTAATAATAATAATAATAATAACAATAATAATAAAGAAGAAGAAGAAAAAGATGATGATGAGAACTTTGAGATGAAATATTAACGTAAAGATTTAACAACGATAACAATAAATGTCAAGGTTAGAGGAACCACTAATAGTATGTCAAACAAGTATAGTATAAACTCTTATTATTCAATTGGAAACCACACACAAAGGAGGTTCCAATCAGATTATATATTGTTAACATGATTACATTAGTCATCTTATTCAATTAATGCTAATACTTGTAAATCTCGTCAAGCATTCATGATTATAACTTATGTTAACAACAAATCAAGTTCCTTTCATAGCTCAGGTGTCGGTTATACCATACAGTATGGGCTATGAAAGTGTCAAGCATTTGTTGTACCAAGTGTTATACAACATAAATCAAGATTAGTCATTTAACAAGCAAAGTATTAAAGAGTGAACAAGATAACAAATACAAAACATGTTAGTATCAAACATTAAAGTCCATATTGAGTTTACACAATATTTATTCTTACACCATTAGTGTAACCTTTTCACCTTGACATAATAAACTTAGCTAGACATAATGAAAGAAAGAAAAATAGATAAACAAAATAAGAACATAAATAAGATAAAAGTTAACTAAGTAAAAGAAAGGAAATGAAAGGCATAAACTTGATATTAATGAAAACAAAGCATAAACATTACAAAAAATACAAAAAGACAAAGCAAGAGCATGATCTTGATCTGGAGACCAAAATGCCTAAATGCATGGCAAATGCCTCGTTTTATAGGCCAAAATTGGGAACTATTGATTTGATGACTAATTGATGAGTGGGTGCCAACTCTTGACTTGGTGACAATCCTTATCTTCTCTTGTCTGCCCAAAACGTCACTGATAACATCAAAATTGGAGCCACTTGAAAACATGAAAGTTGTAAGCAATTGTCTCAAATTTCTTGTGTAAAAACTTCAGCTCATTTTGACATCTACAACTCCAGATATGGCCAAAATACTGAACAGTGCTCGGGCTGGAGGACAGATTCGGGATTCTTTGTTGTTGCTACAATTTGGACTTGAAAATGGGCTTTTTAGATCTTGGGCTCCATATAAAAGTTGTAGGCCTATGTCTTAACTTTCCATCCATATAAAGTAGACCTAAATCTGAGATCTATAGCTCCAGATATGACCTAATTACCGAACAGTGTTCTGATTTGGATTGCACCGACATCTCTTTTCTAAGTTTGGCCATCTCTTTATCCTTTCAATTTTAGTTCTTAAATTCATCAATCAATCCTTTCATTTATGTGATAGGCCTGTATTTAAAATAAACATTTACCACAAATTAAATGTATCTTATATTATTATATATATTATTATAACACATGCTT
>NW_011501012.1:135-12540 GCF_000495115.2 Populus euphratica | reverse complement strand
ACATGCTTTAGTTAAGGAGTTATGTTATTATAAAACATGCTTTAGTTAAGGAGTTATTGATACTTCAAGTGCAAAATGATGATATAAAACCTTGATAAAAATGCACTTTTACGTACTAATCAATAGCCTTGCATGAAATCTTCAAGCTCTAACTTAGAGGAGCTAAATTTCTGATATAAAAACTTGGATATCGGTTTAGAAGCTTCGAAATGTAATTTGAACTCGTTTTTTCACGAAACCTGTTTGCTAGCAGAATTCAGTTGTCATATTTGAAAAATCATATATCCCTCATATGACATTGTTTTTGGCTGAAAGTTTGCATCAATTGGACTTCTATAGATCTAGATATTGAATTTTAAATGGATAAAGGTCAACAGTGGTAAAATGCGAGATTTGACTTTGAAGGATGTGATTTCCGTGATCTTTCTCTTTTTGTTTTTCTTGCATTACATTTCTAGAAAGGTATGGATGTTAGCTTTTTAATGCCACTATAATCACTTCATTTTGATCTCTAGAACTCACGCTCTGCAAAAAAACATCGACTGAACGTCAAATCTGTCAATTACCTCCAATTTACTCCTTTTTGCATCTTTCATCCAAAAGTGCCTTCACAACATAAAACAAAGAATATCAAGGCATTTTCCATATAAAAGATGAACAAAACATTAGGTAAATGTGGGTGAAACTATCAAATAATATGGTTACATCAAATACCCCCACACTTAGCTCTTACTCATCCTCGAGAAAGGATAAATAACATTAAATTGAAAATAACTATGATCAATCTTTTAATCTCCCACCAATGTCCAAGAGTACAAGCATTATAAATAAGAATATAATTAAAAAGCATAAAAATAAATATTTTTTCATGAATTTGTTTACATGCAAACTTCAAAACTCAATCAATCATCGAGATTTAAATGAAATCTATGACATACCAAAGTAATAGGTCCTCTTATTGATATACACTCCAACACTCATGTGTTTAGGGTTTATGTGTTTAAATCTCTCAAATTCAATCAAAGAGTATGTTCTATCATAAGCTTGCTTTTCAATCTCATTTCCATTTCTAACATATTACAAAGAATGCATGAATCAAAAGGTTTTATTTTCCGGTTGTAATGGGGCTAAGGTTAAGGTGAGGTAAAAGAGAGTAAAAGAAAAGGTTCAAATCAAAGAAAGTAGAGCATTCTGAAAAATGATATTTCAAACAAGATATTCCATCAAAGCTCATAAATTTTTCATCTTTAATCACCAATGCTTAACTCCTTTTGATTTCAAGCTTTTTTAACATAAAATCTTAAGAACATAAAGGAACATTCTGTTTTTCTTTTTTCTTTTTTTTTGTAGTTTTGCCCATCTTTTCATCAAGCATCACTTCTTTTTTCTTTTCACATAATTTTCAACCATAATTCTATGAAATATCACAAGTATATGCTCTACTAATCCTTGGCTAGGGGAAAAGGAAAATATATATAAAGTTAAGGCTTATACATGGATAAAGCAAAGAAAAGATAAACAAGCTCAAAAGGGGCTCACTAAGGATAATATGCTTTAGGTTAGCTTTTTGGTTCAAGTGATTAAAATTCCTAATGCCTTTATCTTCTTGTATATTTGTAATGGAATATAATCTCAATAAGATATGAAGCAAGTTCTACATATACATATCATTGAAAGAATGCACACTCAAAGAATACAATGTTGAAGGCTCAAAAACTTGCATTGGTATAACAAATACTATAAAAGTCAACATGATATATTCTCAAAGTCAATCCCTAAACCAATTAAACCTTAAAATTTGCATGCATACTCCTTCATTTGATTTATATCTTCATCTAACTCAATTAATTCTCATACATAATACTCATATTCTAAAAAACCAATGGGAGTTAAAAAGTTCAAACACAATTTTTTTTTTTAAAGAACAACAAAGAAAACTAAAATAAGAAAACCAAAATTCTCCCAATACCCCCACACTTAAAACACAACATTGTTCTCAATGTTGAAATAAAAGCAAAGGAATATAAGAGAATGTTAGAAAATAAATTAAAATGCGAAAAAATAAAAGATAAGGAAAAAGAAAGCAAATCTGATTTTTTTTCTTTTGGTGCTGGGTTGCCTCCTAGTAAACGCTTTTGTTTTATGTCATTGGCTTGACATGTGGCATGCTCATTCTTCATAGATTGGTTCAGCTAACTCTACAAAAGCGGTGAGTTCTGCAATCCAACCTTAGTAGAAAGGTTTCAAACGATGCCCATTGACCTTGAGTACTTTGTTGGTTTCTAAACTTGTAATTTCAACTGCACCATAAGGAAAAATATTAGAAACAATAAAAGGTCCAATCCAACGAGAGTGTAATTTTCCAGGAAAAAGTTTCAAACATGAATGATAAAGAAGGACTTTGTCTCCAACATTAAACTCTTTTCTTATAATCATTCGGTCATGGAGACTCTTAGTCTTTTCTTTGTAAATCCTTGCATTCTTATAAGCATCATTTTGTATTTCTCTCAATGTAATTCTAATCTTTTTAGGCACTAAAAAGATAGGTGCCACACATTCACTGTCCGTGATGGGGTAAATGACTCGTGCATCATGGAGGATAATTTGCAAAGCTTGCAAAGCCAATGCTGATTCATGAACATTTTGGGGAACACATATATGCCTCTCTATCTCTTCTATCTTGGTAAAATCATAGCCATAGCTCAAAGCTATGCTTAATCCATCCTCACTATAAAAATCACAAACTTGCTGCACACACTTATCAACTTGGTCATAACATGTGATAGAATAAACATTGTTATAAAGATATGTCATTGCATCTTGAAAATTGAATTCAATTTTTTCATCTCCTACCTCCATAGATAAGGTACCTTACCACAATCAATCTTTATGTTGGCAGTTTTCAAGAATGGTCTCCCAAATAATATAGAAGTGTTGGTTGATGAATCACAAGAATCATGTTCCATATCAAGAATATAAAAGTCACATGGAATAACTAAAGTATCAATGTTGACTAGGACATCCTCAAAACTATGATTCGCAAGTTGTATTACAATGCTAGTTTTATTCAAAGGCTCAAGACTAAGAGAATCATAAACATTTTTGGGCATAACACTAAAGGATGCACCTAAATCGCACAAGGCCCTTTTGAAATTAGCATTACCAATAACACATGAGATAGTAAATGCACCTGGGTCTTTTTGCTTCAAAGGCATATTCTTTTGAACAATAGCAGATGCAACTTCACCCATACTTACCATTTCATGACCTTTCAATTTGAAAGCTCTCTTGGTAGCACACAACTCCTTCAAAAATTTGAAATACTTGGGAATTTGCTTGATAACATCAAGCAAAGGAATGTTGAGTTCAACTTTATTGAAAACCTCTAAAATCTTTTTTTCTTTGTCCTCTTTTTTTAACCTAGAAGAACTCATAGGAAAGGGTGAAATTGCTTTAAAACTGGAATTCAATGAGTGAGGAGTTACCTTTGGAGTGTTGGTCGATGTTTTAGTTTGTGGAGGAGGAGGATGTTCCTTCTTTGTACTCAATTTAGTTTCTATCTCTTCTTCTTCCTCCATCTCAATTTCTTTCGACCTTTTCTCTTTAAGTTCTTTCCCACTTCGTAGCATGATCGCACTAACATTTTCTTTTGGATTCAATGCTTGGGAGGGCAATTTTCCATTCATTTGTGCCTCCAATTTCCCTATATTTGAAGCTACTTGCCCCATTTGTTTCTCCAAGTTGTGAATACTTGACCTTGTTTCCTATTGAAAAGACATGACATTTTGTTGCAAGGTAATATTATTAGAAGCCAAAGTTTTCATCATTTCATGAAGATCATCATTGGATGAAGACCCCATAACATTGGAGTTTGTGAATGGAGTGGGTTATCTTGCTTGATAATTTTGTTGGGGCTGAAATCCATGAGGATGGAACTGTCGGCCTTGATTGCCTTGTTGGGATGGGTTGCCATAGCGGAAGTTGGGATGATCTCTCCATCCAAGATTGTACGTGTTGGAAAAGGGGTTATATTTATGTTGGGGCTGTCTATTGAATGCTCCATCAATTGCTTGAGCTTGTTCAATGTAATCTTCTTGCATTGTTGGACATATATCCGAAGCATGTCCTTGTAAGGAGCATATGCTACAAACTTTCACCTGTTGCACATTTATACAAGCCAAATAATGCATAAGAGAAGTAAGATCATTAACTTTATTTTCAAGGTTAGAAATACTTACCTCATTTACTCGTTTGTTGGAGAAGTCTCCACAAGTGCCAAACTATTTTGAGTTGGCTGTCATGTTTGAGATCAATTGGCGTGCAGCCTCGCGTGTCTTATCCACCAATGCACCTCCACTTGCAGCATCAATGATACTACGGTCAGTAGGCATCAATCCTTCATAGAAATATTGAATGAGCAGCTGATCGGGTATTTGATGATGAGGACATTGAATGCAGAGTTGCTCAAATCTTTCCCAATACTCGGAGAGTGTCTCTATATGAGATTGCCGAATCCCATATATTTCTTTTCTTATGTTGGCAACTTGAGATGCTGGGAAATACTTCTCAAGGAAAATCTTTTTCATGGCATTCCAAGTTCCAATAGATCTTGGGAGAATAGAGAAAAGTCATGCCTTTGTTGCCCCTTTTAAAGAGAAAGGGAAAGCTTTCAACTTAACCTGTTCTTCATCAACTCCATTCGGTTTCATGCCAACGCAAACCATATGAAACTCCTTGAGATGAGTATGAGGATCTTCACCTGCAAGACCATTGAATATTGGTAGTAAATATATAAAACCAGATTTGAGCTCAAAGTTTACATTATTATCGATATTTATGCACAGTGGCTGATTTTCCACGTTAGGAGCAGCAAGCTCTGACATGATCAAAGAGTTGATGTCTTATCCCAAGTGTAAGAGTGTCAAAGTAAAATAACCCGACAAGACCAGGGTTGAACCACAGAGAGGTGAATTATATAAATTACAAATAATGAAAAAGATTTGAAGAGAATAATAATAGAAAAGGAGTTGAAGAAAGTTTTGGGATGTGATATTGATGTAAGGATTAAACAATAATAAAACATATGTCAAGGTTATAGGATTCACTAATGGTATTTCAAATAAATATAATATACACTGTTTTTATTACTCAACTGGAAACCACATACAAAGGAGGTTCTAATCAGATGATTTCTTATTATTAGCTCATTATAAATTATTAACATGATCATATTAATTATCTTATCTAAGTAACTGATTAGTACTTAAAAGTGCATTTTTATCATGGTTTTATATCATCATTTTGCACTTGAAGTATCAATAACTCCTTAACTAAAATATGTTTTATAATAATGTATCTAATAATATAAGATACCTATAATTTGTGGTAAATGTCTATTTTTAATGCAGGTCTATCACATAAATGAAAGGATTGATTGATGACTTGAAGAACTTAAATTGCATGGATAAAGAGATGGTCAAACTTAGAGAAGAGATGACGGTGCAATCCAAACCGGAACACTGTTCGGTAATTGGGTTATATCTGGAGCTACAGATCTCAGATTTAGGTCCAATTTATATGGATGGAAAGGTAAGACATAGGCCTACAACTTTCATATGGAGCCCAAGATCTAAAAAGGCCATTATCAAGTCCAAATTGTAGCAACAACAAAGAAGCCCGAATCTGTCTTCCAGCCCGAGCACTGTTCGGTATTTTGGCCATATCTGGAGTTCTAGAAGTCCAAATGAGCTGAATTTTTTACACCAGAAAGCTGAGACAATTGCCTACAACTTTCATGTTTGCAACTGGCTCCAAGTTTGACGTTATCAATGACGTTTTGGGCAGACAAGAGAAGATAAGGATTGTCACCAAGTCAAAAGTTGGTCACCCACTTATCACATAGTCATCAAATCAATAGTTCCCAATTTTGGCCTATAAAAGGAGGCATTTGCCATGCATTTAGGCATCTTGGTTTCCAGATCAAGATCATGCTCTTCCTTTCTCTCTTTGTATTTTTTGTAATGTTTATGCTTTGCTTTCATTATTATTAAGTTTATGCCTTTCATTTCCTTTCCTTTACTTAATTAACTTTTATGTTCTTATTTTGTTTATCTATTTTGCTTTCTTTCATTATGTCTAGCTAAGTTAGTTATGTCAAGGTGAAAAGGCTACACTAATGGTGTAAGAATAAGTATAATGTAAACTTAATATGGACTTTAATGTTTGATACTAACATGTTTTATATTTGTTATCTTGTTCACTCTTTAATACTATGCTTGTTAAATGACTAATCTTAATTTATGTTGTATAACACTTGGTACAACAAATGCTTGGCACTTTCATAGCCCATAATGTATGGTATAACCGACACCTGAGCTATGAAAGGAACTTGATTTGTTGTTAACATAAGTTATAATCATGAATGCTTGACGAGATTTCCAAGTATTAGCATTAATTGAATAAGATGACTAATGTAATCATGTTAACAATATATAATCTGATTGGAACCTCCTTTGTGTGTGGTTTCCAATTCAATAATAAGAGTTTATACTATACTTGTTTGATATACCATTAGTGGAACCTCTAACCTTGACATTTGTTATTATTATTGTTTAATCCTTACATTAATATTTCATCTCTAAGTTCTTATCATCATCATCATCTTCTTCTTCTTCTCTTTCTTTATTATTATTATTATTATTATTATTATTATTAGTACTACTACTACTACTACTAGTATTATTATTATTATTATTATTATTATTATTATTATTACTATTATTGTTGTTGTTATTGTTGTTTTATAATTGTTGTTTATAATTTGTACAATTAACCTCCCTGTGGTTCGACCCCGGTCTTGCCGGGTTATTTATTACTTCGACACTCCTGCACTTGGGAGAAGACATCAACCTTTTACTCCTGCACTTGGGAGAAGACATCAATCTTTTAGTCGTGTCAAGTTTTTGGCGCCGTTGCCGGGGAGGTAAGTTCTTGTATAAATTATAGTATTTATTTTATTTTCTCTTTTCTCTTTTCTTGTATATAACTTTGTTTCTTTTCTTTTATTTCTTTTTATTTTATTTTCTTCCTCCTTCTTTTGCTTTCTTCTTCTTTTTTATTTTATTCTTACACGTGCATGAGAGTGTGGTCACGTACATCAAGTGGTAGACTTTGTAGGATATCCTCATCATTTTCAGAAAATATGGCCGAAGAAGATAATCAATCACTTCATAATGAGAATAATGAGAATAACCGTGCTAGAACACTTAGAGACCACATGAATCCCACAAGAACAAGTGCACCATCATGCATAGTTTTTCCTCCCGATGCATCTCATTTTAATTTTAAACCAGGTATTATTCAAGTTTTACCTTCTTTTCATGGTTTGGAATTGGAAAATCCATACTTGCATTTAAAGGAATTTGAGGAGGTGTGCAACACATATAATAATTTAAATTGTAGCATGAACACCATTAGATTAAAGCTTTTTCCTTTTTCATTAAAAGATAAAGCTAAAACATGGCTACAAAATTTAAGACCAGGATCCATTCGTGCTTGGGATGAAATGCAACAACAATTTTTAAAAAAGTTTTTCCCATCTCATAGAACAAACTCTTTCAAGAGACAAATCACCACTTTCACTCAAAAACCAGGAGAAACATTTTACCAATGTTGGGATAGGTATCGAGACTTGCTTAGTACTTGCCCTCATCATGGTTTTGAAACATGGAGATTGGTTTCACATTTCTATGAAGGGTTAACACCTAAAGATAGGCAAATGGTTGAATTGATGTGCAATGGAACTTTTGAAGATAAAGACCCTGATGAAGCAATGGAGTACTTAGACTTATTAGCTGAAAATGCTCAAAATTGGGACACCGCGGGTACTTATGAGGCATCGAGTAAAACTCAACCTCATACATCTAGTGGAGGTATGTACAACCTTAGGGAAGATCATAACCTTCAAGCCAAGTTTGCATCTTTAGCTAGAAAAGTCGAGGCACTAGAATTGAAAAAGAGTGGTCAATTAAAATCTGTTGAAAACATTGTATGTCAAATATGTGAAACAAATGCACACTCAACCAACGATTGTCCAACATTGCCTTCTTTTAAGGAATGTCTCCATGAACAAGCCCATGCTTTAAACAGTTTTCAAAGGGCCAACAACAACCCATACTCCCAAACATACAACCCTGGTTGGAGAAATCACCCAAATTTCAGTTGGAAGAGTGAGAACAACAATGCACAAACTTCACAACCACCGTTTCAAGCACACCACAATTTCCAAAATTCTCATGGATATGCACCTCCTTATGCTCCACCTCTTAGAAGAAATGTTGAGGAAACATTGCATGCATTCATTGAAAAGCAAGAGACAATTAATACTCAACTTGCTCAAAACATGACATATTTTAAAGATACTCTTGCTAAATTAACATCTGCTCTCAGTTTCCAAGAGAAAGGTAAGTTTCCACCTCAAACACAACAAAATCCCAAAGGGCAATACAATGCAAATGCAAGTAGTTCCGGTAGCCAACACATGGATCAAGTCAAAACAGTCACTACTCTGCGCAGTGGTAAGGTTATTGAAAAACCCTCTCTTGAACCTTATGAGAAAGATGATGAGTCAATCTCTGAGGGTAAGGAAGGGGATGAATCTGAAAATTGCAAAGAAACGACTGATTCACCGCCAGCACTTCCATTTCCTCAAGCCATGACCAAACGAAGGAAAGTCAATCACAATTCTGAAATTTATGAAATTTTCAAACAGGTAAGGATCAATATACCTTTGCTAGATGCAATTAAACAGGTTCCTTCCTATGCTAAATTTTTGAAAGATCTATGCACTGTGAAGAGGAAACTGAATGTGAAAAAGAAAGCCTTTCTAGCCGAACAAGTAAGTGCTATTCTTCAGAACAATAATGCTTTGAAATATAAAGACCCTGGTTGTCCTACAATTTCCTGCTTTATTGGAGAGCATAAAATTGAAAGAGCCTTACTTGATCTTGGAGCTAGTGTGAATTTACTTCCATATTCAGTTTTTCAGAGTCTCAATCTAGGTGAGTTAAAACCAACATCTATATCTCTTTTACTTGCCGATAGATCTGTAAAAGTGCCTAGAGGAATAATTGAAGACGTGTTAGTACAAGTCGATAAATTCATTTATCTTGTGGATTTTATTGTCTTGGACACAGAACCTGTTGAAGCATGTAATTCATTTCCTGTTATTTTAGGACGTCCATTTCTTGCAACCTCTAACGCATTGATTAATTGTAGGAATGGACTGATGAAGCTATCATTTGGAAACATGACATTGGAGATGAATATTTTCAACATTTGCAAGCAACCTGGAGATGATAATGATTTACAAGAAGTAGATCATATTGAGGAATTAGTTTACGATCAACTTGAATCTACTTTAAGTAAAAATGAATTGGATGAAACTGAAGATTTGCAAATGGTTTATTCTGAGGAAGAAATCACGGATGAAACAAGCACCAAAAATGTTGATGCGAATCTTTTATCAACAGTGACAACAGATTCGACATCTGACATCACACCAATCGATGATTACTTTCCTAACAAATCCTTACTTTCTCTTAGTCCAATGCCTCGGTATGATAAAAATATCAATTTTCTTGCTTTAGGAGATTTGCCAGCTGATTGGAGTACCCAAGACAAAGAAAAGTTTTTGAACGAAGTGAAGAATTTTTATTGTGATGACCCTACCTTATTCAAATATTGTCCTGATCAAATATTTCAAAGATTCATTCCCGACAATGAGGTAAGTAGTGTCATTAAACTTTGTCATTCTGAAGCATGTGGAAGTTATTTCTCGTCAAAAAAGACTGCTGGAAAAATCTTTCAAAATGGATTTTATTGGCCCACCATGTTCAAGGACACACATGCATTCTGTAAAACTTGTGAAAATTGTCAAAAAATTGACACTGGTCAAAAAGTTTTGTTTTATGATTCTCAACTCTATGCACTCCCTAAAGAGCTAAGATTAAGATGGACCAATCCTTATGGGGCCTGTGATATTGAGAATTCAATGAATGACAATGATTTTAAGGAAAATGGACATCGTTTGAAAGCTTACTTTGATAATTTTCCTAGTGAAAATGAATCAACTGGTTTGAATGATCTTGTAGATAAAGGTTGATTGTTTTGTTTTTCTCACATTTTTTTGTTTCTTTTTGAGTGATTTTTGCTAGTTTCTCTCACCCCGGTCAAATGGCGGACAACGGTACTCCGTGACTTAAGTCGGTTCTTTCAGTTTCCCACGATTACCGATATCTGTGTATATATCTGTGCAATTCTTTGAATCTCTCTTCCAATTCTCATTTGAAAATGGACACTAATCTTGAAAAATTGAAAAAGTATTTTCCCGCTCTACCTCAGTGAAAAAGTATTTTCCCGCTCTGACACTAATCTTGAAAAATTGAAAAAGTATTTTCCCGCTCTGCCTCAGAATGCGATTACAAAAATTTACCGTGCTAGATGTGCAAGATTGAGATTATTAATGAATCATGGAATTCGTGAAGATATTCGTTGGTTGATTGAAGCAAAGGTCCGATTATCAGGTGAGTCCTCTAACTTCTTCATTTCACACATGTCTGGAACAGGTAAAAGCACTTTTGCAAAGAAGCGTCGTGCAAAACGACTGGATGTCTGTCATTGATGTGCTAGATGGACTTGTAATACACAATGTCGTTCTTTAGGAATGGTATCTATAAACCGTGAAGATAAAATACAATTCATTAAGGATGGCCTGAGTAAGGAGCCTTTAGATAATCTTCTATCGACTCTTGAGACGCATCCTAGTGGAGATGGGCATCGTGCAATTCATGATTTATGGCCACTATTTCATAAAGAACATGATGGACTTAGTCTTGGGAATCTGACTAAAAAAGCCCCTGTTTGCCAGTTTTAAAGAAAACTGGATGGGAAGCCTATCCCCGACCCATAGAGGGCGTTTAAGTCGTTCTTGGACGTAAAACCAAGGGAAGATGTGAGCCACAATCACAACTACCTGTACATACACATGTTTTTTTTCAAAAGTAAATAAATAAATAAATAAAAAGAGAGAGAGAGTGTGTGAGACTCCAGCTGGCCTATATATAGGTGTTATGATTGCCTTTCTACTATCTCATCTATAAAACCCTCTTTTCCTTCCTTTCATTTCTACTCAACCCATACATTCAACAAATACAGAAGAGTGTAGAAATGGCAAGTTCCTCAAGTCATCAAATAAGAAATATTTGTGTTTTCGGTGGATCTAGTCCTGGGAAAGAAAAGGAGTTTTTAGAATCAGCAAATCATCTTGGTCAGGTGCTAGTTGAGAGAAAGATTCATTTAGTGTATGGGGGAGGCAGTCTTGGGTTAATGGGAGGTGTGTCAATAGCTGCATTTTTAGGAGGTAGTCAAGTTTTAGGAATCGTCCCTGAAGCTTTGGCACAAGGGAACATCATTGGAAAAACAATTGGAGAGGAACTTCAGGTCTCCACAATGTCGGCTCGAATGAATGCAATGTTTAACCATGCTGATGCTTTCATTGCTTTACCAGGTGGTCTAGGCACATTGGAAGAGATCTTTCATATTTCCTCTTGGGCTCAATTGCACATTCACCATAAACCCATTGGTTTGTTAAATGTTAATGGTTATTATGATAAGTTGTTGTCTTTTCTTGATCATGCTATGGAACAGGAATTTTTAACATCTTCTGCACGACAAATCATAATTTCTGCTACTACTACTGAACAATTGATTGACCAACTACAATCTTTCATTCCTGTGATTGATCCTTCCATGAGTCGCATAAATTGGTCATCTACGGGAAGCCGTAAAAAGCTTAGATTGGATTTGAGCCTTCATTTGTGAATTTTTGTGTCTTTTGGTTTTATTATTATGTTTTGTTATTTCTTATTTTTGTTTCAGTGTGTTTCAGGTTTTGTCAGTGTTCGTTATTTCAGGTGATATCTTTTATACTATATCTTTCTACCTTAGAACATTGAGGACAATGTCTCGTTTTGGTTGGGGGGAGAGGGTAGTAGTTGATAAAAAAAAAAATTGTTTTTCATTTCATAAAGCATGTGCATAATTGTTGTTACTAGGATGGCAGAGTAAAGGAGTTCTTTTGTTAAAGTGACTCTTGAGACGCATCTTAGTAACCATTCTTAACAAGGTCTATTATAATACTTCCTGAAATATTCAAGTTTACAAACTCTCGTATTGTTACCACTTAATTCTGCTCATATACTTATTTAACATGTATTTTTAAACCTTAATTTCCACACACACACTTTAACATATGATTGTGGGTTGCATATTGGATTATTACATTATTTATGTTCTTTTGTTAAAGGTAACAACTAAGGGAAAGGTTTGTTAAAGGTAACAACTAAG